>NC_082666.1:82661279-82964154 GCF_025265405.1 Mesoplodon densirostris | reverse complement strand
AGAAGGAATTTACCAAAGGAGAGGAGAGGAGATATAAAGATTGAGAGGCTTAAACAAAAGGCCTCAGGAGCTGTGCTGTCCCATATGGTAGTCACCAGCCACATGTGGCTATTTACATTTAATGTGAAATTAATTTAAATTAAATAAAAATTTAAATTCGTTTCTCTGTCACACTAGCCACATTTCACGCAGCTTAATAGCCACATGCAGCTAAGGGCTACAGTGTTAGCATAAATACAGAGCATTTCTGTCACTGCAGAAAGTTCTCTTGGACACACTGCTCTAGAGTTTCCAGATGAAGGTCTATTTAGTAACTATTAAGAAAGGGATGAGTATGTATTATCAGTATTATGATGATATAGCCTATTGTCCTAATACTTTTGAGAGAGAAAAGAGGCATTAATGATTATCCCGAGACTACAGAGTGTGAAATGGGGCACCATGAAAAATTTATGCTGGGATGTATCAGTCAGGGTTCTCCAGGGAAACATAACCAGTAAGCAATATATAGATATATACAAGAAGAGATTTATTATAGGAATTGGGCCATCTGGTTATGAAGGCCAAGGAGTCCATTCGCAAGCCGGAAAACCCGGTAAGCCGCGGCATAATTCAGTCTGAGTCCGAAGGCCTGAGATCAGAAAACTGATTATGTAAGTCCTGGTCTGAGTCAGAAAGCACGAGAACCAGGAGCAAGGATGTGTGAGGGCAGAAGATGGATATCTCAGCTGAAGCAAAGAAAGAATTCTCCCTTCCTCCCCCTTTTTGCTCTATTCAGACACTCAATGGATTGGATGATGCCCACCCCACTGGTGAGGGTGATCTTTTCACTCAGTCTACTGATTTAAATGCTAATCTCCTCCAGAGACTCCCTCAATGACACCCCGAAATAATGTTCTACCAGCTATCTGGTATCCCCTAGCTCAGCCAAGTTGACACATAAAACTAACCATCTCAGGATTACACGCAAACCTGGACACGCTGTCACCCTGATCATCATGTTATTCCTGGAGATAGCACTTGTGGTGGATTTCAATTTGAACAGTGCCCACTGGAGTTGTACATGGGCATCTATTACTTTTATCAATACAACTAGAACTAGAACTTCTTTCTGAAAGGACTAGCACCTAAAAAAGCGATTCTCTTCCAGAAATGGGCCTAAAAAAGCAATTCTCTTCCAGAATGGGCCTGTTTCTAGAAAGAACTGAAACCACTCACTCTTTCTTGGTGCTGGACTATTCCCAGTTTAGAGGATCCCAGGCCATATTTGGATCTGTGTTTTCCCTGGGTCAGGCCTAGATGAGACTCTTCTCTTCCAAAGTGAGCAGAGTGCTGGGAAACAGGATTGTTTTTCAGCAGTGTTTCTGATGTGAGACTCTACTATCAACACAACTGTTTTAAAGTCACTTTATCTGCCGCAGGCCACAAACTCAGTTACACCAAATAGCGCGCTGCTGGAGGGGATGGAGTAGAAGCGGAAGTCCTGAGGGTCTCTGAGGGCTTGTGGGTGGGAGGATCACTTTTTTGTTTCATTGTGTTTGTGGGGAACCCAAGAACACTGAAAAATCTTCATTTTCAAAATATTCCCCATGCCCACTTTGAAATTTCACCCGTTCTCCTTTCCTGGAGTGAAGTGCTGAAGCTCCTGCCTTAGTCTTGTCCAGTGACAGGAAGGCTGGCCTTCTTGCCCAGGAGCAAGGCAGTCAGCCCTATAGGATGGACTCCTTCTTCCCCTAGGGCTATCAAAGGGGATCGAGTGTTGTCTCAGGTGTAACTTTTCAGTACACCCCTCCTAAAAACCATATGGACTCCAAGATGCATCATGGCTATAGGACCAACCCTGGGAAAATAGTAAAGGAGATAATCTTGTCGTTCCAAGCCTCCCCACTTTGGGTTAGTAGACTGCTGTGTGGTGGAAACAGCACCAGCATCATCATGGGTTTTCAAAGATCCCACTATCCAGCCTAGCCTCTCTGGGATGGTCCTGCTTCCAGTGTGCTTAAACCATTAGAAAGGACTCGCTTATTCTCACTGATTGGCTACTTCCAGCCACACTGTAGAAGCCACACAGGTCCAAAGCCTGCCCTACTTATGGAGTGTAATTCAGACCCCTTGTTTAAACCCACTACTTATACAACAGAAATTACCCCAGCACCTACAATGTATCAAATATCTCTTGTGGGCACTGGAGATATTGCTGTCAGCAAGATAAGGTCCTATCATCACAGACCTTATACTCTAGACGAAGGAGGCAGATAATAAACAAATTATTGAATTAATATGGTTTCATCGGGCTTCCCTGGTGGCGCAGTGGTTGAGAATCTGCCTGCTAATGCAGGGGACACGGGTTCGAGCCCTGGTCTGGGAAGATCCCACATGCCGCGGAGCAACTAGGCCCGTGAGCCACAACTACTGAGCCTGGAGCGTCTGGAGCCTGTGCTCCGCAACAAGAGAGGCCATGATAGTGAGAGGACCTCGCACCACGATGAAGAGTGGCCCCCGCTTGCCACAACCAGAGAAAGCCCTCGCACAGAAACGAAGACCCAACACAGCAAAAATAAATAAATTAATTAATAAACTCCTAAAAAAAATATGGTTTCATCTTTTCATTTCAGATGGTGCTACCTGCTATAGAGAAAATAAGGTGATATGACAGAGGGACTGCAGTGATTCCACTGGATGGTACTGTCAGCAAAAGCTTCTGGACAAAGGGTCACTGGACTTGTAACCTGAGGGTTGAGAAGGAATCGGCTGGATAATAGAGGAGGAATGAAAAGCTTGAGGTCTTGAAGGGGAATAAGAGCTCTATGATTTCAAGGGCAACCTGGAGAAGGCCAGAGGGCCTGGGCCTTGTGAGCAAGAGAAAGGAGCAGGAGAAGATAAACCTGAAGAAGTAAACGGAGGGCAACCATGCGAGGCCTTGCAGGCATGGAAAAGCATTTGACTTTAAGTACAATGGAAAGACATGCAAGGATTTTAAACGAGACGGCATAATCTAATTTATATGCTTAAAGATTATTCTGGACACTGCATACAAATGGATTAGAGCAATGGTTTTCAAAGTGGGGTTCCCAGAGCAGCAGCAACATCACCCTGGAAACTATTTAGAAATGCAAATTCTCAGGCCCCACCCCAGACCTCAGGAATCAGAAACTATGGGGGTGGGGCCCAGCAATCAGTGCTTTAACAAACCCTCCAGGGGACTGTGATGCACACTGGTGTTTGAGGAGCACTTCACTGGAGGAAGATGAGCACAGATAATGGAAAGCCAGTTAGGAGGCTACAGGGCAGGACAAGATATTGCGCTTCCTGACACGGTTCTTATGCTCTAGGGATGGAGAATCCCTCTGTTGAGGAAATGTTCCTTTGTAGAAAATCACTCCAAGGAGTGTGGGAGGGAAGGGGAGTCGATGAAGGGGAGTCAAAGGAAGAGGATTCCTTCCTTTCTGTCAACCAAAACCTGTCTTTGGGACAGATTAATTAAACTTTTCTCTTCGTTTCTTTCTTTCCTTTTTTTTTCTTTTTGTGGAAGACTTGTGAAATTCAAAGGCTATATTCACAGCATTTATCTAAGGGAAAATACATTTAAAACTGAAGTTTTTTTCACGTCTACATGATATCACACAAGAAGTAGAATAATCTTGGGGTGAATATGGGGGACTGGTGCATTTAGGGCCTATGCCTCACAAAGACCAGAGTTGGGGACATCTATACAAATACAGTTGGATGGCGTGTACCTGGATCAAAAGTAAAATCAATTAGGAAGTCTATTAGAAGTCAAAATCCCTTTACATGCTCCAAATGGCTTTTTATATATATCCTCACACCAGAGAGGGAAGGAAAATCTTTATTTAACATCCTCTCATGGTCCCCTGTGTAGTAAGACACACCATTATTAACTAGAAAGGACCTTCCTCCAGGCATCACTAGAAATACATACTCATACACTTTTTGTGGGTTCACTGAGGTGGACTGACTTTGTGGTTTTCCAGATCGTCCCCACATCTAGTCTCCCATGGAACCTGAAAATTATTATAAAATGTAGACTTCATGCTGGAAGAGCAAAATGTTATATCCTTGCCTGTCACTAAACACTGTGATGGAAATGAGCTCATTGGATTGGCTAGCAGCCAGCTAAATGAACAGGAATAGGACAGCAAAGAGGGAGAGAAAGAGGCAGGGAGAGATTTAGAAATGCTGATCTCTGGGCAAACAGACAGGATTAGAGTAATTGTGGGGGAAAGTCACTGGAGAAAAAAGGGTTACCAAAAAAATGAAGAAAAATTAATAAAAAGGAAAAGTACAGGAATAAAGTGCAAATATTGAGGATTGACACATATTTGGGTTTCAGTCTGACTCTGTTTCTTATGTTGTATGATTCTGGGCAAGATACACTAAGGCTCTAAGCCTCAGTTTCCTCATCTATGAAATGGAGATCATAATTGAGCTACCTTAAAGAGATATTACAAGAAGTAAATAAAATCTTGTCATTAAGGGTCTGGTGTAGTACCTGGCATATTAGAGAAGATTAGTCAATACTAGTGACCTCCTTCCCCTGTGCTCCTTTATCTACCCGAGCATATGACCTGGGGAAGAGGAAGAGAGTAAGACACTTAAAAAGAGGAAAAGATAAAGATGTTTGGTTATTCTGTATATTTCTATTCTAAAAGTAAACTATTGAAATTTTGACTTCTCATTTTTGATATCTCATGACATTCTTGGGATCTGAGCAGGGAAGGCAAAACTGTCCCTCTCAACACTGTAGGATGATTCTGTGTCCAAATGCCTCTGCCCCAGGCTGCACAGTGCCTTCCTGGGATGTGCACTCCCAGAGCTACTCATACAGTCTCAGTTCCTAGAGCTGAGGAGGGCAATAGTTCTCCCCCTACTCTGCCAGCACGTACTAGGAGGCTTAGAACATGGGCCGGTGAGTCTACTGCTTCTTACAACCAGCTCCAAGCATTAGCAAAGATGAGGAAAATACGAGCATCCAAACTTTATGACTCAGAGGCCTAAGTGATACCTGTAAAAGTCCCGAAGAATGTTTTCTGTTTCCCATCAATGGAACAGATTTTGTAGAGTTCTGAAAAAAAAATCTCGAGCTACCCAAAGGCCAAAATTATACAAATTAAAACAATAAAAAAATGAAACAAAGAGGTTCTATGACTTGACCAAGGTCATATAACAAGTTACGGCAGCATTACTGATCTTTCTGAGTCGACATCAAGTCTACACTGTTCTCAAAGGACACAACTAGTCCAACCCAGTATGCAGGACACAATGTTCCTCTCTGAACAATCTGTACTTGGAAAGTGAGACTAGCTTCAGAAATTCTTACGGTTCTCCTGGGACCAAACACTGTATCAGTGATTTGAAAATGTTTATATTTCAGAAATGATTACAAAAAAAAATCATTCATTATGCTCCTCAGCAGCAAAGACTAGCCCTGCCTTGCCATCTTACAGTTGATATTTTATTTGTGGGCAGGAGTTCCTTCTCCTGTTGCCAGCCAAAATTATTTGTAGTCTAATAATTTATTTACAACATAACTCCACTTATTTGTGTTTCAGATATATCTTTCCCAGGAGGCTCAATATATTTAATGATAGCACTGCAATAAGACAGTGCAATTTGCAACTTAATAGAAAAAAGTGTTAATAATACAATAGGATTTCCTATGAGGAACAAAAGAATTTCCTCCATGTGTATTGGCCCTGAGACACAGAAGGGAGAGCAGTAAGGCACAGCTGCTCACGTGGTCTACAAGGGTAACTTCCCAGCAAGAGCAGAGAGCACAGGTCATAACCCATGACCAGCACTGGTGAAAGGCAAGTTAACCAACAATAACATGTCCTGTTTCCTGAACATGATCTGTCTGCCATACAGGCCAGTCCACAATTTTTTGTGTGCAAAATAAAAAGAACACAGACCAAAAAGGAAACAGCAACATAATTTGAAATACAGGGCAAAAGGAAAAATCAACCAATGCTAATGCAGAACCACATAACTGAAACAAATTACTCCACACTTTTAAGGTACAATTAGTATCACACATCTGTTATTTTTCCCTAAATAAATCTGTCTTGAGCCCCTGGTGCCAAATTAGTAGAATGTCTGGTATTTTCCTCTTGTCACCCTCTTTAAAACATTCAAAAGGCCTGGGAGAGGGGTGAGGCAATTCTAACAACCTCACCTGAAGAAGAAAGATCCTGAAGTTAGATGGGTCCACAGCTACCTCTGCTTTTCACCATTTCCTGGTGTTGGGCCTGCATCATTACCCTGGCCTGCTGCTGATCTGAGTCCCTAGAGAGATCACCCTGGATCTTCATGGGAACATGATCCTGCTCCCTCAAGACTGCTTTTGATCCAGAACGTCATGGGTTCCCAGAATCACAGCTCTGAGTACTTACTTTTTCCCTGCATAGCCATCCCTGCAAGGACCAGCCCCATTTCCCAGCACTGTCACAGTGGTTCAAGATTCAGCCTATTATGGAACCAGAGCTACTGTCTCCTCTCCTCCCCAGGGATCCACTACTTTTTTCCTCCCTAAGATCAAGTAGCTTTCCCCATTAATCCCAGAAACACAAAGTGCCTCACTCTATACTTTTGGTGGCCAAGAGAGCTACCTATTCACAGTCTAAGTGGCCCACCCAGATTGCCTCTAGAGGATCCATTAGCTTCAAAACACAAGAGGTTTGATTTTAAGTTTTGCCAACCACCTCCTTAGGTGTACACCCTGATGATTTGGGGATGGGAAGTGGTTCCCCTTCTTTAGGGAAGAACCAATGTAAGCATGAGAAAGATGATTTAATCTCCTTATAATGAGCAAGATGATTCTTTGTTACCTCTTTTATTAGAGCAGAAAAATAAACCAAGTTCAATCAAAAGTGGGATATCCTGCTAGACTAAGAGCTAGAGCACATCCCCCACACACGCACACACACACACACAAATAATATGATATTCCAAACACTGTGTGTCCCTGCAAATACTCTCTCCAACATGCATTACTATTTGCTCCATAAATTTTGTGCAAATGAAAGAGTAAGAAAAAAGACAGAATTGAAAATTAACATACAGATTGAAATGTACTAGATATTTAGTAGATTACTGTTTGTGTTTTCATGTACATCTGTACCGTTTATTTGAAGCTTCACAACAACCTTGTAAGATATATTTTATTAAATTTATTTCGTAAATGAGAGAACTAAGGTTCAAAGAGGTTGAAAAAACTCAATATCAAATAGCAAACTGTGATGCCAGAATTTGAATTCTCAACTTCTTTTCCACTCCATATTCTGATGCTTACAGAATATGTAAGAAGACAAGAAGCAGCTTGGTTTCCTAGCTCCTAAAATGGGAGGCTCATACTGAGTTGGAACAACAACAAAAAAAAATCAAGTAATTTTTTTTTCTTAAGATTGCTTTGGAATCAAAACTATGAAGAGGGCTTCCCTGGTGGTGCAGTGGTTGAGAGTCTACCTGCCGATGCAGGGGACACGGGTTCATGCCCCGGTCCGGGAGGATCCCACATCCCGCAGAACGGCTGGGCCCGTGAGCCATGGCCACTGAGCCTGCATGTCCAGAGCCTGTGCTCTGCAATGGGAGAGGCCACAACAGTGAGAGGCCCGCGTACTGCAAAAAAAAAAAAAAAAAAAAAAAAAAAAAAAAAAAAAAACTATGAGGAGGTATACCACCTCACACCGGTCAGAATGACTATCATTAAAGAGTCTAACAGGGCCTCCCTGGTGGCGCAAGTGGTTGAGAGTCCGCCTGCCGATGCAGGGGATACGGGTTCGTGCCCCGGTCTGGGAGGATCCCATATGCCGCGGAGCGGCTGGGCCCGTGAGCCATGGCCGCTGAGCCTGCGCGTCCGGAGCCTGCGCGTCCGGAGCCTGTGCTCCGCAACGGGAGAGGCCACAACAGTGAGAGGCCCACATACCGCAAAAAAAAAAAAAAAAAAAAAAAAGAGTCTAACAAATAGCAAATGCTGGAGAGGGTGTGGAGAAAAGGGAACCCTGCTAAACTGCTGGTGGGAATGTAAACTGGTGCAGCCTCTCTGGAAAACAGTGTGGAGGTTCCTCAGACAACTAAAAATAGAGTTGCCATATGGTCCAGCAATCTCACTTCTGGGCATATGTCCAGATTAAACTATAATTCAAAAAGATACATGCACTCATATGTTCATAATAGCACTATTCACAATAGCCAGGAGATGGAAGCAACCTAAGTGTCCATTATCGGATGAATGGGTAAAGAAGATGTGGCACATATATACAATGGAATATTACTCAGCCATAAAAAAAGAATAAAATAATGCCATTTTCAGCAACATGGATGATCCTAGAGATCATCATACTAAGTGAAGTAAATCAGAAAGAGAAAGACAAATACCACATGATATCACTTATATGTGGAATCTAAAATATGACACAAATGATCTTACCCATGAAACAGAAACAGATTCACAGACATAGGGAACAGACTTGTGGTTGCCAAGGAGGAGGGGGTGGCGGAGAGATAGATTGGGACTTTGGGACTGGCAGATGCACAGGGAACTAAAATGCAGTATCCTGTGATAAACCATAATGGAAAAGAATGTTAAAAAGAATGTGTATATATGTATAACTGAATCACTTTACTGTATAGCAGAAATTAACACAACACTCTAAATCAACTATACTTCAATAAAATAAATTTTTTAAAAGAGATTGCTTTGGAACAATTTCATTTACTCTTCACTACATTCCACAGTACAATTTGGGGGAGAATACTGAGTGCTGATTTGCTCCCTCTAGAATCTCTGGAGAAAGCATAGACCCTGTCTGTGTAGCTAGAACACTGTAGAAAGCCCAGGACTAGTCAGAGTGGATTGTGAAGGAGAACGGACATCATGTTCTCAAACCCAACTCTGGGTGATAATCACACGGACAAACAGCAGAAACACAACCAGATGGTAAGGATACACCCGTACAAAGAACTGATTTGTTGAGGGGAGGGTAAAATAAAGAGGATTCAAAGACTTACAAGAACTTACTTGGACTTGAGAATGCTTCATGATATAGTTGTGTGAGGCCTTCCTGGTACCAGAGGGAGCATATGTCCTGGAAAACAAACAATGCTCCACCATCCAGGATTCTGTCTTCCCTCACTCTCTATTTCTACCCCAGCAACCCAACCCAGTTGCTGGAACTGGAGAAAAACAGAGAGGGCAATAGTAGGAAGTCCTAAAGGTGATGCTCAGAGTCCTGGCTTCCTTTGCTGTTCAAAGTCAGCCTCACCTTTCATTTGGTTCAATGTGCTACTCCCATCTTGCAAAAGAAGAAAATAAACAGAGAAAGTGAGTGACTGGTCCATGTGACTGGGTAGTTATTGGGTTTCAGAACTAGAACTTTGCTCCTCTAATACTCAGCTCTATATTACTGTTGGACAAATGGAGAGAGGATAATAAAGAGGGAACTTCCTTTTCCAGAGCATTTTTGTTTGTTTTATCCTCTCATCCTTGCTGTCTTTCTGTCCCTCCCTCTCTCTCTCTCTCTCTCTCTCTCTCTCTCACACACACACACACACACACACACACTCACACACACCACACATACACCATTATATAGATACTTAAAGCAATGGTTCTGTAAAGAGAAGTAAGAGCTGCTGGGTGTGGATCGAGGTAGGGAATGCCTTGCATTGAGAATGCGGTAAACATTCACAATGGAATTGAACTGGTACACTGAGATCCGCTGCATTCTGCAAGAACTCTTGGTTTTCTTTTAGACCTTTTTATCCAATGGACAGATAAAGAGGAAATTCAATCTGCTAACGCCTTGGCCAATTAAAGAAGGAGAAAAAAGTAACTGGAATCCTTCTGAGAGTCTATTAGAAGAGCATGGAATCTTTGTTATTATCTCTCTAGCATTATCTCTTTATAACAAGAGAATAGCATGGTGGCATCCAGACCTTACTCAGAGGCATCATTTTTTTGTCTGATTCATATGCAGATATACTAAGGTGTGCTTTTTCTGTGTGGCTTCTATACACATTGGTAATGGGTGTATTTCCTAAAAATAAACTTTGGATCTTTTGCCAGTACCTCCCTTAAATCCAGAGCCCAGGCAACTAGGGCCCTTTCCAGGGGCCCTGTGCTTTAGGGAGCCCTGTCTGGGCCTGCTATGGGGCAAGAGCAAGGAGTCCAAAGGGTGAAGGGTATGTGCCGATCTGGAGCCTATACCCGATTGTAAACCACACTCTGGGTACCCGTGATCTGGAATTCCCAGCCCAAATAGCCCAGAATATATTTGGGGGCTTGTACAGCCTCCTACAAGTTAGTATCCTTCTGAGAGCAGACAATGCAACCCATGTGCATGCCCCCAGGTCTGAGCTGTGACGAAGAACTAGCTGTTTGTGGGATGAGCGGGGGCAGACAGATGGAGCTGGGACATGTGGATGCAGGCATGTGAGTGCCCTGAACAGGAGATGGGAAGAAAAGAGGGTAGGCCATGGTGGAGTGGGGTCTTGGAAGTGGGGAGGTGGTCTCCATTTGTACTCTTGCCCCAGGCCCTGCAAATAAAATGAATGTTGGTGGGAGACTGGCTCTATCACCTCCCAAGAAGCAAAGCTTCATAACTGGACTCATTGCCTCCTTCTAACTCATCCTCCACAGTGTGACCAGGGTCTTCTTTAAAAACACAGACATGATCTTATCAAGTCTCTGATTTAAAATATTTCCATAGCATCTGTTGATTATAATATCACAAGCAAACTCTGGGTACTCAGAGTCCCTTATGATCTGGCTAGGCCCTACTCATTGTTCCTCCCATGTACCTCTCCCCCTCCACCACCATCATCACTTGCTGTGGCTTATATATTGACCATCTTGGGCCCTCTTTTTATCTTTAAACACAACCTGTTCACTCAAGCTCACGTACCCTTAATCATGATGTCTCTTTGGTTAGCATATAGAAGGTACAAAATACATTTTTGTTGAATTAAATTGAAATTTACTGGTATGACAGAACAATTTTTGAGATGTCTTATTTGTTTGTTCTCTTTGTATTTCCCATGCATCCCTCCCCACCCCTCATTCTAAGCAGGTTTCCAACTCTTTTGTATTTCATTGCCTTGGGAATGTTTTTTCAGTATGAAAAGCATACGCTCCTTCTTCAATTCACAGTTTATTCTCATCTACAATAAAAGCCTAAACTCTCTCGAGAGATAATACTCCAGAGGGGAAGTGTGCTCCAGTGGTGGCCATGGGAAGATGCTTTTGAGGAAAAAAATGTATGGAAAAGTGAAGAGATAGCCAGAGACTAAGAGGGGACAGAGAATGGCAGGTTCCTGAACTTGGTGTCAACATCTTGGAGGAGGTCAGTCCTCAGAAGGGTTGAAGAGCTGCAGGATTAAGAAGCTATAGAGGTGGATGTTGATACAATCTACACAAAGTTGGTTGGGGAAATTGTCAAGATCCCAGGCTGTGAAACTAAGTCCTCTGCAATATTAGCCAAGTAATGCTTCCTCTCTCCTAAGTACAGTAAAGTTCACATTGCCCTTTAGTCAACGAGAAAATGCTAGAATAATCATACAACACCCTTCTCCTGCTCAGAACATGGGTGTGAGGCTCAATCAGTGAGGATCATTTCTAGTCACTGTCACTGTTACCAAGTTGATGTACTCATCGGTCTCCAGGTTATCTAATAGAGTTTGAATGGGATTTCCTCAGGCTTTGTCTATAAAAGAAAATTTTTTCTTTTCATTATTTGGTCCCTCCATCCCATCATATTTTTTTTCCTACACACTCATAGTACGAGACCCATAGTGGAAAACGAGGTTAATAGTTTCCCAGGAGTTGCTTCTGCTGGCTTCATGAAAGATACTCCACAATAGACACAAGCAAGAGCTATCAATTTTAGGGGCCCACAAACCCGAGATACCTCTGTCTCAGAAGTTACAGAAGGTCTTATCTAGTTAGGATGAATGAGTATTACTGTAGAGAACTGTACTGTAGGCTTCCCAAAGACGTGGGGAGTGACCATCAGAAATCAATACAAAGGATAAAAAACTACAGCCAAACACAGGCATCTTCTGTCTGCTTGCAGGTCATTTTAAGTCTCCCAGGAACTGCTGCTTTATTCTTATTGTGAAAGGCAGCTTATAGGTGTTTCAAAACGGGTCTGTCGGGGCTTCCCTGGTGGGGCAGTGGTTGAGAATCTGCCTGCTAATGCAGGTGACACGGGTTCGAGCCCTGGTCTGGGAAGATCCCACATGCCACGAAGCAACTAAGCCCGTGAGCCACAACTACTGAGCCTGCGCGTCTGGAGCCTGTGCTCTGCAACAAGAGAGGCCGCGATAGTGAGAGGCCCGCGCACTGCGATGAAGAGTGGCCCCCACTTGCCACAACTAGAGAAAGCCCTTGCACAGAAATGAAGACCCAACACAGCCCCAAATAAATAAATTAATTAATTTTTTAAAAAAGGACAAAAAAAAAAATGGGTCTGTCGGAAAGCAGCACAAGCTATCTGCTTCGGCTGCAAAACCCATCATATATCAAGATATTTCCCTTGAACTCATCCCATGGGTACTTGGAGTCAGCTGAGCTGAAATTTGAGATCCACCTTCCTTCCTTCCTTCCTTCCCAGTTTCAGTCATTCAACTGGACTGAAGCAAGTCAACCTAACTGACAAAATTAGTCTATTTCGATAGTCTACCAAATGTTGTTTAGCACACACACACAAATCTTCCTCTGATACACAGTAATATCCCGGGAGACAGAAGTTTTCAAGAAGCGTTTAACAGAGGAGTAGGAAAGGTTAGAAGAGTCTAATTTGAATACTAATGCTGATTTATTGTTCATGGGTCTGTTACTCACCAAATTGCCCCACAAACGATCTACACATTCAGCCTTAGACACTTAGAAGAGAGCTGATAAATAAGTAAACAGGGCTTTGGTTATGAAATCAAAAAGCACTTAGCTGTTCCCACTCACTAGGTGACTGTGCATTTCCCACCTAGGGAAGAGACCTACATTAAAATTTCTTGGAGCTTCCTCACTCAGCATACATAATGGTAAAGATATCCATGCCACCTTGGGTTGTTCTACTCCCTTTCTTCCTGGGAGGCCAAATCATTTCACCTAGACTAGCATTTATCCCTGTTGAGATGAGAAGATAAGACCAAGATAATCAGCTAATTGGTAGGCCCTCCTATTCCTTCTCTCTGTTTTGGATTCCTCTGTATCTCCTGCTAGGACATCTCTTAAGTCTTCTATCTGCAAGGAGCCTCATTTAAATGTAAATCAAAATCAATAACTTCTTCCAGACTGAAAGTCAGACGTTGTCCTATTGTGGCAAAGTTGAAACCATTCTTTTCAACTCAGTGAGTTCAGAAACTGTTAAAAGTGGAAATACTGGAGAGAAATTATTATTTTAATACCATTTTAAAATTTTGCCTCTGTTCTGTTTCAGGTTCCAGCACTGTTTTAGGCAAGAGTCACATGCAGAATACTCTATGCTCAGCATGGAAATTCAAATGTTTTTACTTAACTTTTAAGACTGTTGGACACTCTGAGGATTTGGTGTTTCTCCTGTATCTGAGAAGTTAACTCATGAGAGTCTCACTTTTGAGAACTCTGAAAGATTATAAAAGTAGTCTTCTTTTATATACGTTTATTAAGTGACCTTTGGATAATTTACTTTCCTAAATCACATCTGTCTGTCTGTCTTCACAGAACTTGCCCCAACAGTGGCAGAAGGACAAGTCCTCCTATCCTTTACAGTAGAGGAAGATTTGTCATTTGCAAGTTAAACAAAAACAAAATTAAGAATAAAAATGCAACACACTGAACCTTCTATTTTTCAAGAAGAAGTGTATTGGACCATGTTGATGTTTGGAAGTTAACTCGGAGAGTCAAGCCTTAGAATACTTTTCATTTACATACAGAAATAACGAGCTCAATTATGCTGGAAGGGAGGGAGACTGCAGGGACATTGAGAAGGCGCGTGAGGACATGGAAGTTGGCCTTGAGAGTCCCTGCGCAGGTCACTGTGGCTTGGGAGCCTGTGGAGTGGACAGGTAGCATGAGTTTGGAGACACAATCCTCAAGATGCCTGCCCCAGCACCACTTGACAGAGCTGCCTTAAGAGGTCACCATCTGTGTCTACCATGCCATGCAGGGCTCCCCCCTGGCTCCTAGGTTAGAAGAATCTCAGCCTGGGTAATATCACTCCTAGATTCCCCAACTCTACCACTTTCTTCATATTGTTCCCACTTCCTAGAGAGTCTTCTATTGCCATTACCTTAAAAAAACTTCTACATTCTAACCAGCCATTTCTTTCCTAAAGCAGATCACCACACTAGGTAAGATTGTGTCTGCTTCTGAATTGCCACCCTCCCCATAGCTTTGATATTCATCACACATTACAGGATTAATTAAGTGTGTAGATCCTTTGTCTTCTCTTTCTGATCACAGGTACTGTAAGGGAAAGGATCGTATATTTTTTCACTCTTTTATCCACACCCCTCCAACAGACAGCAAGCACAGTGCCATGCACACAGCAGCTATTCAATAAATATTGACTGAGTGAATGAATAAATGAATACTCAAAGGAGTCTCCAGAAGCCAAGGTTGATTTCAGAGAGAAATAATGAATGATTGCAAGGAGAATTCAGCTACTGAGGTGATCAAATTCAGCCCCAGCTTCAGATATGCTACCATTTACATACCTTTTAATGAGTATATAAAATTTTATATAATTTGTCACTAACAGGCTGCTTCTGCTGTAGCCCTCTTTCTCCCAATGGGCATGTCCCTGACTAGTGAGGGGGGAAATGCCCATACTACTAGTTTTTAAGACTAAAGAGGACAAGTGAAGTTATGCAGGGAGTTTGAACTTTCACGCCTTGGGACTCAGCCAAAAAGTAGGATGAAACCTTTGTAGATCATGGATGTTGGGATTATGAGTATTCTAAAACTTTATATAACTTTTTTATATTGTAATTTGTTTTATAAAATAAAATCAAAATCTCCTTATATGTGGGAGGTGGGAGAGGGAATCAGGACATCTTCTAAAGTTTATTAGTTTTTCCCCAGAATCCATTTTACTCTTTTTCCTGACTTCTGCTGGCCACAACTAATTGCTCAACTAACAACTAACTTTCCCAGCCTCTCTTGTGGCTTGGTGTAGTCAAATGACATAGTCTATACCATGGGGTGTGAGAAGAAGTAACCTGAGCAAATCATAGGTTATGTTTTTGAAATCAAACTGTGTCTTACACTTTATCTTTCCCCTTCCTAGTGGCTGGAGCACAGAAATGTGGTAGCAAGGCTGATGAAGGGCAATGTCCTAGGGGATGAGAATCACAAAACAGAAAGAACTCTGGATCCCTGGATAACCTTCCCCGGGAACACCCTGACAACCTAGACTTTTGTATATGAAAGAAAGAAACCTCTATCTAGTTTAAACCACTGCTGTTATGGTTTCTGTTAAAGTGGCCAAACCAGTATCCTGACTAATATAGCCTGTCAATAAGGTACTATGTGGCATCCTTATTTTTAGAAAATTAAAGTGAATTTAAACAACTGGTTAGGTGTGTGAGGGGCTGTGTGCATGTATGACTAGTGACAACCCAGGTTTTGCAAACCTGCATTGGGAATCAACCATCAAGCATTCGTTAATGGCCTAATAAGTCTCTAGACAATCAACAATCTTCTTACCCAGTCTGATTTTTATTAATTTTACCTAATTGAAATCTGTGTCAAAGATGAAAATGAATAGGAAAGTTAAAAAAAAAGTCAAGTGTCATCTTGTTTGCTTTTTTTAATGCCTAGCACCTAGAATAATTCTGGCACATTATAAGTAGTTTACCAAATAAATAGATGGGTGAATTCATAAGTGTATCTGGAGCACCTCCTATATGCCAAATATACATTTTCTTTAAAGAGTTTAAATTCAGAGCAAATGAAATAAGACACTTCCTTGATTCATTATTTTAAAAAATGACAGCTAATTAAAGTGTTACATTCACGGTGACTTCTTTCTCATTTGGAAACCAAAGATGAGGTTTCTCCATCATACTTGAGCTGTACAGTATTTCAGGCCAGAAATAAGTACGATGGTCATCACATAAATCCACTGTGAAATCAGGAGTCAAATAATGTCACTATTAAACCTTATAGCTAAGGCTTAACCAATACCCTCTGAGCTAAAATCATCTACAGTAAATGCAATGAGACAGATTATAATGGATGTTTTATAAGTTTTGCTTAAATTGCCTGATGAGTTGAGAATTTCAGAATTAGGTATATTAAATGGGCATAAGAAAAGGAATCATTAACATCATAAAAGAATTCATACAGGTTTAGAAATTAGCATATAATTTACCAAAGGAAAGAAAAATTAGGAAAGATATGAAATAACATGTGACAAAAGTAAGTACTGCATGTTGATACAATATTCAAAATCCTGAAGACTTAAGAAGTTTAAAAATATAGATAACATCTGCTCTCACTCGAGTGGGATTCATTTGTGAGGAAATTTGCCAAAGATGGAAGCAGCCTTAAAATCTACATATGATAAGTGCTTTCTGATTGATTTGATTGGTTTGGCCTTTCTCAAACAATGGTATTGAAAAGAATGGACAACAAATTCCAGACCACTGTACTCATTTACCAGTGACCTCTTGACTGTCATTCCGTTTGTCCCTCCTTGTTCTGTCTGCCTTTCCTTCTTTTCCTATTCTGCTTTCAGACACAATTTTCCATTTAAAATTACAAAATGTAAATCTGTATAAATATTTTAAAGTTCTAAAGCACTAGTATAACAAGCCTCTCATTTGATCCTCACAATGCTTCCAAGGGGTGGAAAAGGAGAGTATTATGATTCTCATAATAATAAGAGCTAATACATAGTTTACAAATGGCTTTTACATCTGTTATCTCACTATGGTACTTTCAATTGAATGATTATGTCCCTTTGAAAGCTAAGAACATCAGGCACTGTCCTTAGTGGTTCTTATGTATTAATTAATTGAATCCTTACAACAGCCTAATACTCTGAGGGTTTGAGGTAAACACTAGAAGCATCACTTGGACATCAGGACAACAGATTTTGATTTTGGACAACGGACTGATTCTGTAGCATTCTGCAGAGGGCCCTGTTTGGAGGCACTCTGCACCAATAAAAAGACCCTGCTCCAGCAAAGGGCGCTACAGCCTATTGCTCTGTCTTCATAAAGCATGAGATTCATCTCGCACAAACAGGTAGTCTGAACTTAGATGCCAGCTGTTTGCATCAGTTGCTGAGAAAGCCAGCTGCCCAAGGCCTAAAGACCTCAGCTGCCCATGGGAGGTTGCAGTGCCCCACCCCGAACCCTCACTGGGAACAGGAAGGCCCCAATCTCATGAGCTTTTGAGATTGGAGAAAGCTGCCTTCTCCCAGCTGAGGTAAAGGCAGTGGCTCCCAGTTTCAAGCAGCTTGCACCAGACAATCTGGAACAATCACTCAAGGCCATTTCTGGACAAACCTTCATATCATTCCACGTATCCCTATTCTTTAGACACTATTATTATACCCATTAACAGATGAAGAAACCAGACACAGAAAGGTGAGACAGTGTGCCCAAGATGGCTTCAGAGGCTCTGTGCAGCCTCATCACTTTAGTGTCTGCCTTCCTACCATGCTGGGAGAGTGCAGCAGGGAGCAACACCCTGCCCCAGTGGAAATGCTGAGACTGGGTCCGGTAAGTGCTGGTGACCAGACAACTCTCCCTGCCACCCCCCACGGTCATCCAATCCTAGAGGGCAAGAACCAGGGTGTGAGGACTTGATCTGAAGTCAAAGTCTGCAGCCCTTCACCAAGGTGAAGATCAACTGGATAGGAACTGAAAATGAGGCAAACAAGTTTGATGTCCCAAAGTTTACCTGCAGACTTGTTAGTCTATATACCCTTAGACTCTGACCCTGCTACCACACCAAAAGCTTTTGCAGCTGTCCTTGTAGTTATACACAGATTAGTTGTTGCATTCATGACCTGGGGTCAGATTCAAAGAAAGAAGGTATCCTGAGCTATATGACCTTATGACTTATTAGGAAAAAATCGTAGAACAGGAATAGTCACACTTTGAGAGCTCTTCAAAATACCATTTTCTACCTCAAGTAAAACCTCAATAAAAGTACTGAACTTATATAAAATTTGCTAAGAAGTGTCAGTACAGCCTGTTACAAACTTCAAAAACATCAGGAGACTTGAATTCCAGTTCTAGTTAATAGTGCCCTTGGTCAAGTAACTTCACATCTCCAGGCCTCAGTTTCACATCATAAAATGAGGATGTTGGATTGGCTGATTGACCCTGGTGTTCTAGGGGGAAAAAGAAGCATCTTACTCTTCTAATAAACATGTGTGATCAAACAGACCTGGAATGATTTCAACCTACAAATGTCAACTGTCAAGATGCAAAGAGGTCATTTAGACTTTCTGGTCCCAATCTGAGAGTTGCCCGTAGTGCACACCTTCAGTGGATTCATTCACAGACACAAAGATCAGAGGAAACCTCCCTTCTAGCGAGGAATCTCAGCGCTTATTTCCCATAGGCAAAGCCTCCAGGAAAAGTTGTCTGAATCAAAAAGGAAAACAGTTGATCAAAGTTAAATATTGCCAAGTTGCAGCCCATGGAATACAGAGAGGATTTTTCTCTCACATTTTTAATCAGAGGCCAGAATAATAAATAGTTAGCACCTACTACTCATCTCATTGAATGTGCTCTCTTAGTGTCAAAAGTGATCAGACCCTCCTTTAATCAATACTTTTCCTTTCCAGATCTCTCTCTGAATCTAAGTGTGGCCACAGTTCAAATGGCACCATCAGGGACTCAAGAAAGTTTTAACTGAGAAAGGCCTCTCAGAGAGGCCACTTAATTTGGGAAGCTATCCCCAGATTAAATCATTCTCTGACCAGCCCATAGATGTCTGGATAACCAGATTGATTCTCTTATTTCTTGATTTTTTTTAAGAAAGCCAAATGCCATTAGAAGCCTTTCAAAGTTAATAAGACTATCTCAAGAAGAGTTCAGAAGAATCTACTCAGAAATTCATTAACTGTCAATCCTTTTATATACATAATAGATAAAAATTGATAGCAATAATTAAATTTTAATCAGGGAGATTCCTAATGATAGATTTCACAGTCTCTTTTAAATGCCACATATGTATGCATTCATTCATTTATTCAACAAATATTTTTGAGTGCTAAATATGTGCCATGCTCCACACTAAGCATAAAATAAGTTCATGAAAATATACATATGACCTACCTAATTTATTCACAACACAAAATGTGGTTCCTAAGAAAATGTTTATAGAGTTTGCTATTCACCAAACATCTCATGCCATCAGGGTATTCTCCCTCTGCTTTGCAAAGACTAGGATCTGGAAAATAATATCCAAGTTTGATCTCAATTTCATGGACTGAGCAAATATACTCCCTGTCCAGAAAAATAGGTTCTGGCTTCCGAAAGCCTGTGTGCCTTGGAAGATTTTGAGTTGATTAGCAGGAACTGTGCTATTTTGAGGCCGAAACCATTTCTGTTTCAAATAGCATAAAGTTGTACCCCAGGAATGGGGAAAATGCCAAAAGTAATTTCCAGCATTCCAGAAGATTAAGAAATTGAAATCCAAATATTTGGGGTAAAAGCAAGTGTATAATAAATGTTTATCCAAAATTTTATATAAGAATATTATTATCTGCATGTGCCAATGTCTGGGTTTCACACCCATTCTTTCTTTTTCCATATAATCAAATGGCACATACTATTCCCAAAGCAAAATACACAAGAAGCTGTTTTCTCTTGAGCCTCTTTATTACAGATATACATTCTTTTGTCCATCTTTCCAGATGCTTTGAACCCCATAATGGGCAAGAATCCCAGTGGCCATTTGCTTTCTACTATTTCACACATGGGAGAATAGGAGGTTCTGAGGGGTCTTGCCGAAAGTCGCCAAATTAGTGACAGAGAAGTAAACAGGCTAGACCTGTAACTTCAGATCCCTGGCTCCCCACTCAGAACTGTTTCTAAGGCATCATCTGACTGCATTCTAAGGCATCATTTGACAGTAGCTATTGCAGCTAGAGACTTGAAAGAAAGATGGCTCTGTCTCTTCCCTCAAGGAGTAGAAGAGATTATTGCAGAAGAAAGTGTGTTCGTATAACTCTCCTTTCAAGGGCTTCCTTTTGCTTCCTTGGTTCTATAACAAAAAAACAGTGACGCTTTGATTCATGCTCTACAGTTCTCCTTATGGTGAATCTTCCAAATCAGCCTCCCTCTAGCATTAATAAGGAAAACAACGTGAAATACAGCAGCCCAGAGTCACTGGTAGTGGACTTGCCTGAGCCCTGCCTCTTCCTTCAGGACTTCTTAACTGTCTTTTACATTAAGTTGTAAAAAATGTACTTTTAATCACCACCATCCCCTTTAGGATTTCAAAGGAATAGCCTAGCAGTTCATCTTAGAGATGCAAACTGTTCCCTGACTCGCTCATTTATCTCAAGTCACATGTAGAAAGTTCCTTGGCAGCTGCTCAGAGGAACAGAGGTGAAACCTCCAGTTAAGAATGACTTACGTGCACTCCTCCAGCCAAGAGTCGCTCTGCCTTGCTAACCTCCTTTGCCCTGCTTTAAGAGATGGGAGCCTATATACTCAAAATTCATTTATTCTTGTTAAGGGTAATTATCTCAATTTTTGATGATGCCTCCAGCTATCAAAGAGTGATGATGATGTCAGTAAGATGTTTCTCTCCACTCAGGAAGAAAATATGAGGGACCGTATATGACACAGATTGGGTCTCAGTTCATAAACAAAGCAAATCAGTAAGCCTCTTTAAAGCACAAGATTCAAATTTAAACTTCCCAACAGGCTATGCTTTTATGTCTTTAAATCTAAATGACAGTGGAGACATAGAGTAAAGAACTATGAAGGCAACTTTTGTGATATCAAGTTACCACCTTTATTAGAAGAGATAATTACACTAAGCTGGGTGAATGGGTAGCCTCTGAGATAAGGTTCCATCCCATCTCTCTCGCTTTCTCTGCCTCTGTCTCTCTCTGTGTCTGTCTCTGCCTCCGTCTCTACCTCTCCTATCTTTCCTAGCTGAACTTCTTTAAAAATTGTCACTGTCCCCACTGACTCCTGAATGAACACACTGCCATTTGACTTTGGTCCACACCACTTCTTTAAAACTGCTCTCTCCAGGATCAGTAACATCATCCTTGCTGCTAAATCCCATAGACATGTTTCAATCCTTCTCTCATATAATGGGGGCATTATATAGGAACTTCCCTTAACCTTGAACCCTGGGGGAACTTGCCTTAATCTCCCTTAATTCTATGGCCATCCTTCCAGAGTGAAATCCTGAATCCAACCTCCGTTTTCCATCTCAGGGTAGTACATCTATTGTCTCTTGAGAGAAAGATGCAACAGGAGGAGGTATGAGCTTCTAAAGAGGTAGCAGCAAGTATGGGCAAAGGGGCCTGGCCCATTAATACTAAGTGAAATAACTCAGGGTTCTAGAGAAGTTAAATATGTGGGTGTCCTCAGATTTAAACAGCCACTTTGAAAGAAAAACATATTAAAAGAAAATTTCATTTTAGAAAGTGGGAAGGATGTGAAACTAAAATTCCTTTTAGAGAAGCATTTCCAAAGTAATTTGGGGGTTTTCATTTGTTTGTTTGTTTTTAATCTTGTTATGGTTTCTAAGGTATATAGACTTAAGCTAAATGACTTGGATTATGGCATTTCCAAGCTGTTCACAGCTCACTTCTAAATATGATGAATAAATCCTAGAACAATCATGAAAGGAGTTTCAAAACTGATAAAACTATGTGAGATTTTTTTAATCTCAAGAAAAAATAAAATAAAAAGTGAAAATGGGCTCATCGGTCTCTACTCCCTGATTCTGATATAATTATAACTTTTTGAAAAAGTTTTGCAAATTATGCTCATGGCATGCTCGGCATCTCATGTTAAATCAAACTGACACAATTCTCTTGTGGTGAAGGGAAAATGGTCTTTTGTAAAGTATAAATTCTACTATTACACTCATTCAATTGTTTGTGCCTTCTAGAAATTTTTTTGTGCCAGAAACTGGCAGGGATGAAGGATACAAAAATTTGTAAGGCCTACACCTGCCTCTAGGAAGTCTCAGTCTAATGGGATGAAGACATGTTTAAATACATCCTTGCCGTCACGGCATTAGGAGTATGCCCTAGATCGGCGGGGGTAGGAGAAAGGTATGACCAATTTCACTACCAATTAAATTTAACAAGATACCAGCTCTATTTTTTAATGGAAATAGTTTTAGCTATTTTGCGGTTTATTATAATGTTTGCTATTGGGTTTTGGTAAAAAGAATCTATCATGCTTAAACAGTTTTCTTTATTTCTCAATTACTTGGCATTTTTATTAGAAATGACTTTAATTTTACGATGCCTTTCAGGCATCTATTGATATAATCATTGACTTTCTTCATTTAATTTGTTGATGTAATAAATTACATTGATAGATTTCCTAATATTGAACCACCCTTATGGTCTTAGAATAAACTCTACTAAGTCTGTATTATACAGTTCTCATAATATGCAGTTGGAATCAATTGGTATATGCTATACAGAATTTTTATATCTATATTCATATAGAAAATTATAGTTTTTCCTTTTTTATAATATATTGATCAACTTTTAGTATTCAAGTTATTTTAGCTTTATAAAAACAATCAGGAAGACTTTGCTCCTTTTCTATGGTCTGGAATAATTTGAATAACATTGAATTTTTTTATATTAAAGGATAAATAAGATTTTGAAAAACCTATATATGTTCTTTCTTTCACAACTCATCTCTCAATTTGGAATAAAAGAAATTTCAGGAGACTACAGAATGTATACATTATTTCGGGAACTGTTTAGTCATTCTATAGATGCATTTGTCATAGGTTGGATTTTCTGAAATAGACTGTGTGATGGAGACCTGAGTGCAGGGAATTTATTGGGAAGTGCTCTTGGGAGCACTGACCTGTAGAAAAGTGAAGGAAGCAGGATGGAGCATGGAGAGGGAAGCTGAAAGGAGCAGGGGCACTAGAGCTAGGATGGCCCTCCAGGGTTGTCCTTTTGTATTATTCAGTGTTCTCCAGAGAGACAGAACCAACAGAAGATACATGTATCACCTACCTCCAATAGGAAGGAAAGATAGCTAGATAGATGGAGATTTATTTATTATAAGGAAGAATTGGCTCATGTGATTATGAAAGCAAAGAAGTCTGCAAGCTGGAGGTCCAGGAAAGCTGGTGGTGTAGTTCTGCACCAAGAAGGTCTGAGACTCAGGAGAACTGATGGTGTAAGTCCCAATCCAAGAGCAGGAAAAGACTGATGTCCTAGGTCAGCAGTCAGGGAGAGAGAGAGAATTTTCCGTTCCTCCACCTTTTTGTTTTATTCTGACTCAACAGACTGGATGATGCCCCCTCACACTGGGAAGAACAATCTACTTTCCTCAGCCCACCAATTCAAATGCTAATGTCTTCTAGAAACATCCTCACAGACAGAACTGCCAATGGGCAGGGACTCTCACCTTGGGTGAATCAGCTCCTGCAGGCCAAGGACAAGTCTGTGGGAGAGACTCAACTGTGAGCTCTCCTCAGCCAACACTTGTAACGATTGAGGGAATGAGTACATGTTGGTCCTGAATGGGTGGGTCTGAGTGGTGTACCACTATATCCACTGCACTTGCTTTAGGTGGACTAAAACTTTCACTTTGTCCGCTTAGAACAAATATTAGCATGAATCAATAATTTCCAGGTTATCTAAAACTTCCTTATGCCTTTATGGAAACTATCATCTCACAACTTTATCTGGAAACTTGGATGCTCAGTGGACTTTAGCATGGTAATTTTCAAATAGGACCAGTATAAGTACATGAACAATTTTTCCATTTGGCAAATACAATAATTTTTGCATTCAGGAATGAGAAGTTTTGGCCTCTCAGATGAGAGTTTCTCTCCTCACAACTTCATCTTATCTCATAAGTATACAGTAGTCATTGTAAAATGTCTGTAATTTGTTATACTATTGCTTTAACATTTCCTGCTTCACTGATCAAATAATGTTCTTCAGGTTTACAGAATTCCATATAATATTTTGCCACCTAATGTGTTCATTTTTTTAAGGTAAACTGTACAAAAATTATGGTAAATATAGTATATCACTTTGATATCTACCTTATTTACTCAAGAAAATCACATTTCTTACTCTACTATGAGAACATCATTTATTACCCGGGGGTTCAATGTTCTCTAAGATTTGCTCTCTATCTAATTAGTTTTATAATCCAATGTCCTAGCTCATGCCTTCCCACCTACCCCTCCCCTAACCTGAATCAAGCTAGGTGCAATGTGCTTATGTACACTGTAATATATTTCACAAGTGCTGTCTTGACCTAGTTTTGAAGTCATACCTAAAAATTCTCAATTCCCCTTCATGGGCAGTTTGCTAAGCTGCACACCAAACACTTTGCTCATCAGGCTCCCACTCTCCAGGGCCACCAGGCATACAAGCCAACCGCACCCCCTTATGAGGCTTCCACATTCCCAGGCCAGGTACTAAACAATTAAGGAAAGCCTCTATGCTCCAGAGCCATGTAATTATTCAAATTAATCAATCCTCTAGGAAGCCTGTAAAACCTAGTTACCACACCCACTCTGCTTGCCATGCACAAACTCCACCCAGAGCTTAGCTTGTGTTACCCTGTCCCATGGTGCAACCCTTTGTGTGGCCCTACAAACAGCCTTCTCTCCTTGTAGCTGTAAGTAACGAAGAGCTCTGCCTTTCATCTACTCCAGTGTCAGTGTATTGTGCCCAGCCACCAAAAGAATCTTTAAATTTGATAACACACACTTGCTTACTTGTGCATTCGCTTCTCTGCCTCCAGACATTTACTTATCCTGTTTTCCCCTCGTGTGACATCCTACTACCTGCCTTCATCCTCAGTTGTGAATAGCCTGTCATTTTTATTCAGAGGGAGATCTGAAATTCTGTTTTCAGGGACCCTTTTCCATGTCTATGTTCCTCATCTGTCCTCTTGCCTTTCTTTGGGCCAGTGTTAAGGCACACATCCCTTTGTTTTTATATTACAGAGCTTTATGGGCAGATCTGTTGTCTTCACCATTTAATACAATATCTGAAAACACTACAGTATTTTAGTTTCTTTGACTGCCCCACAGTCTCTGGCATGAGGTCTATTATGCCAGAGGCAGCCCCCTCAACACATATTTCTTGAATTCACTTTGTTGGAGCACTGCTATGCAACTTCAATCCTGGCTGAAAGTGACAAGTCACATTCCTGCCATTCTGATGCTCCTTTCTTCTGCCCCACTGTGGTGCAAAGTGGAAGGTTGCAGGGGTGCAAATGAAGAGGATGGAGGGAAAGCAAATGCTGAAATGAAGGTCTACAGTTCCTGCCCCAGTGGAAAGGGGTAAATAGAAGCAAGGCAAAAAGAACACTAAATGACCAAAATACTTCATGACAGTTTCCTTATAAGGACACATAGAAGGTGAACAACAAATTATCTGTTGAGTGTAACAACCAGATTTCAGAACCTTAAATTGACTGTTCCAGGATTAGATCAAAGATCATTTGAGTTGCATGAATATGAAGGACCACACTGGACCAAAATTTTTCCTATTGCAGTTAATCTGCCTCTTTGAATTATTCACATGGTAATTAAGTTCACTTGGCCCCTAATTGCATAAGATATTGTTTTAAAGACAAAACCCTTTTTTCTTTATAATTCATGAGTTGTGGGATTTTTTTTCCCCCCTGGAAGATTCTTTGAAGTCTTATTCTAAAATAGTTTATTGAATTAAAAAGAAAAAGAAAAGAAAACATCTAATAAAATGTTCTCTCTTGAATTACAATTAATTTAAGATACAGGGTGGTTAACAGATATCTCTAAGGAAAAGATGGTTTTGTTTTGTTTTTAATGCAAAGTACTATTTGCACTGGCAGATTTGCGTAACTACCATATGGCTAATTAAATGAATTTAATGACAAAAACTATGTATATTCAAACTAATAAAAAGCTACACTGAATGTGGACAGCTCTCAGCCTGGCTAGTCTTTCTGTTCTCCGTCTCTCAGTGTGTCTGTCTGTCCCTCTCTCTCTTTTTCCTCTTTCTCTCTCTCCCTACCTCTACCTCTAAAGGCGTCTCTTTCATTCCTTACTTTCTTCCTATTACCTACTCTTCTCCCCACCCTGTAGTCTAATTCCAGAGGCAGCCAATCAAATACGCTCAGCTCATGACCATGTGATCTACTGAACCCTATCATTTTTCAAGGTCATCTCCTGGGTTTGGGCTGCCTTAAGTCTAAAGCACACTCCGGATCCAGACCTTCCCTGCACAAAGAACAATCCAGTCCTGCTCTCCCAAGCCATGGCTGTTGACAAAGCAGTTGAAACTAGAAAGGGATGCTGAGTGACAGACAAATTCAGCCAACAATCATTCTTATCTTCCATTTTTCCATGACAGAAAATAGGAGCTGAAAACTTACAGTGAGTCTAGGCTTCAAAAATTTCTAATTGGGACTTCCCTGGTGGACCAGTGGTAAAGAATCCACCTTACAATGCAGAGGATGCGGGTTCAATCCCTGGTCAGGGAACTAAGATCCCACATGCTGCGGGGCAGCTAAGCCAGTGCACCACAACTACTGAGCTCCCGCACCTCAACCAGAGAGCCTGCTTGCCGCAAACTACAGAGCCCATGCACCCTGAAACCCGCGCACCACAACTGCAGAGCCCACGTGCCCTCGAGCCGGCACACCACAGAGAAGAGAAAACCCACACGCCACAACTAGAGAGAAGCCCGTGCACCACAACGAAGAGCCCACACGCCACAACGAAAGATCCCACATGCCTCACCTAAGATCCCGCGTGCCACAACTAAGACCCAACGCAGGCCAAAATGAATAAAGTAAATAAATAAATAATAAATAAATCTTTAAAATAATTTCTAATCAAACTGCACAAATCTTGGTCTTCAGGATGAGTCAAACCAATGGATATTTAATAACCATCTGTTTCTTCCCAGCACTTAGCTTCATGTTCCAACATGTCTAGAAAACAGGACAGAACTCCAGAACTGCACAAGAGCTTAGGAATTCTTTTTATGCTATAAAGGAGAAAAATTGAAACCTGGAAAACTTGGATTTATGTAGAAGACCTGGCTCTTGCCTTAGAGAACTTTTAAGCCTAGTTCATGATACAAGACATAGTCCTTGACACAGCTTTTAAAAACAACAACAACAACTCTGAGCAAACTTTAATCGATTGCTCCATTGATTAAATTTTGAAGCTGGAAAGAAACATCATGAAAACAGCATCTCTCAAAAGGAGATCCAACATAGCACAGTGGTTTGGAGCCAGGCAGAGCCTGGGTTTGAATTCGGGCTCTACCACCTACTTGCTCTGTAACCTTGGGTGAGTCACTTTACCGCAGTATCCTCATCTGTAAAACGGGAATAATAATAATAATACCTACCTTACAGAGCTATTTGGAGGACTAAATGAGTTAATATTAATAGCATATTTAGAGCAATAGTTGCTCTTATTAACAGTGTTATGATCCCAGATATCATTGTGTAGGGAAATCCCTCTCACAGAGAGATTAGTTTGATGGCTTCTGGCATAAACCAGAAAGCCTATGATGAGGTGTGAATTCAGGACCAGGCAATAAGGAATCCCAGGCAGGGCACCAAAAGAGGGATAAATACATGGTAACTGAGCAGCTCTAGGGGCTGAAATAGAGTGAAGGATTAAAGGTGAGCCCGCGAGGCTTTAGCAATTTTGGAGAAATAAACGTTAAACACTAGACAGTGTATGTTTTCACAACTTTGGAATGAAAATATCCTTTAACATCATTTATCTAAGACATCCATCCCCACAAAGATTCAAAGATTCCACCACTTCTCATTATCTCTCACAGTCTCTCACTCTCAGGGTTCAGTATTACTTGGTTCTTTTCATTCCTCACTCGCACATCCAACAACATCCTCATCAAAAATTCCCCTAGGTGTCTTTTTGCCTCCCAGCTTACTTTGCTCACTCCATTTCCCTAAAGTTCCCACTAGTTCCGACCACACCTGGTAGAATCTATATTACAGGTGTCAGAATAACCATATACAGTGTCACCACACTTGACTGCACAATGACCCAGCAGAGAGTATTAAAATCTCATCTTACTGCCCCCTTGTGTGGTGTTGAGACTGCAGTGTGTGCATGTGTGAAGCAAGATGTGAAGCAAGAAGCTTTCTTACCTCCAAACACAAGACTTGGTGTATGAGCCACTGCTTCAATCCTCCCCTCCACTCACTTTATGCAGCCCCTCTGAAGCTCTCTTTTCAAAAAAAACCGTTGGGGGATGGGGTACAACCAGGGATCTGTGAGGATCAAAGGAAAGTACAAAGGTGAAATTTGCCTACAGCCCTTTTCCTATTTAAGGGGCCAGTCTCCCACAGGCTTCATTCTCTTCATATTTCTCTTTCTTTGTCTTTCCCTACTTACTGAATTTGTTCCTGTATAGTTAGAAATAAATGCATAAATCCAGAAAATGAAAAAAAACATCTAGTACAAACCTTTTATTTTTATGGATTATGAAATATAGGTCCAAAGATGTTTAAGCGACTTTCTCAAAGGCCCCAACTTTCTATATTCATCACAGATGTGAAAACAGCTTATTATCCTCTATTGCTCAGAATCTAGTACATATTGGCCACCATAAACTTACTGTATGACATCTCAAACTATCTCACGACCACCCCATGAAGTGGATATTATTATTCCCTTTTTACAAATAAGGAGTCTGAAGCTCAGAGAGGTGATCTATCTACCAAGAGTCACTCAACTAGTAAGTAGTGGAGATGAGTTTTAAGCCCAGGTCTTCCAACTCTTGCCACTATATTGAACTTCTATCACTTCTAGTGCCAGGATGTGGCTGGACTTAGGTCAATATCTACGTATTCTTTTCTCCTATATCTGTACGTCATTCAGGACTCTTATTCATTTGTGTAATTTTTCATTTGATCGGCACTGTCAGCATATAAAATGAGAGTGCCTGGATACTGGCCACTCCCTCCAGTGGCCCTTGTCTCTTTTACAATCCAGCCACTCTTTGTTGGAATTCCATTGGCATTCATTAAATATGCTTTGGTCTACAAGTAACAAATGACCCAGTTCTCAGAGGCTTAAACCATGAGGGTAGTTGAATTAGGCAAGATTACAAAGGCTGGTATGGGCTCAAAGATTGGTGAGAACAATTCAGAATTGGCTAGTTTCGTTTTTTTATGCCCTTCACTTACTACCAAATTGGCAAAAATATTTTTTAAATGTACACGAACCCAGGGAGACAAGTTAGCAATTCTCCTATGTCTCCCCTCCCCTATCTCTCAAGAGTATTTCCAAATTTGGTGTCAAAGGATGGTGTCAATACAAGGAAACCACTAACTCACAGGAAATCAGAATTGTCTGCTCACTACCATTTAGCTGGGAGAGAGGGTAACTACCACACTAAATGGTCTGCCCTGCTATCATATAAGGAAATTCTTGCTGCCCCAATTAGCTATTTCCATGTTCTATTTCTCACTGCATTATCAAACCTACAATATCTTACCCAAGAGCAACCATGGTGTAAGTTAGCAGATCAATAATGTCTTCCAAAACCCAGACTCCAAACAAAACAGACTTTTTACAAAATTAAACTCTATCAGTCTCTACGTATATGCTTTTTATCTCTTGTCACTTCAAGGTCACACAAGTTGCCCAATACAGATCCAGTCAGCACTTCATCACACCAGCATACCGAGCAGGGGAAAATGGGCAAAGGGGACAAACTTCCTTCTGTAAATCCTTGCATTTTTATCTGAACAGGAAAATATTTCACAAATGCTCCCTAGCAGACTTCCTACCGACAGGTTATTGGGCAGAACTGAGTCACATGATCACTTCTGGCTGCAGTGGTGGCTGGGAAAATCTGACAAATGGGAAAAAAGCTCCATGACTCACTTAGACATGTGAGTCAAGGCTGACTCAATCCTTAGGCAGGGCACTTGACCTTTCTGACCAAAATGCAGGTTTGGTTAACAAGGAAGTTGAGGGGAATGGCTGTTGGTTACATACTAACAATGTCTGCCATACAGATAGTACATACAGCATGACTAACAACACTTTTTTGCATGATTTATGACTTGGGGGAGAGAACCTGTTTGTTTACATGATCTTAAATTAAGCAATAGCTCCATCCTGTCAAACGTTTTCTCTTGATCCAGCTTTACAAAGCAACCAAACTCTCTCTTAATTTTTCTGTTTTGTTATTTGTTTTAAAATCTGTGAAAGGTCTACAGTTTTTATTGCCCAATTTTGTACTTTGCTATGAGTCATTTTGCTGGTTACCATTATAAAAGGCCTTGCAATCGAATGCCCAACAAAAACAAAAAGACAAAAAAAACTTAATAATGTCCAATTCCTGATGTCACCTCTTACCCCTCATTTTTAGGCTAAATAATTGATGGCTCTTGTACCAAGCCTGCAGGTGACAAGTCTTCCAGAGGCTTTCCTATAGCAGTGGGCAAATCCCTAATTCAAATCAGCACAAGCACATTTTTTCCTTATGGGTTTATGTTTTTGAATTTTTCTTCTGACACTTACTTTGACCTTTAGATCTTTATTTTTTCCTGCTAATCAAGAGCAACCCAAAGTGAATTTCCAAATATTCCTTTGCTTCCTCTCTTCTTCCTTCTTCCCTAAATGAATCTAAAGAATAAATGGGGCCTCCCTGGTGGCGCAAGTGGTTGAGAGTCCGCCTGCCGATGCAGGGGATACGGGTTCGTGCCCCGGTCTGGGAGGATCCCATATGCCGCGGAGCGGCTGGGCCCGTGAGCCATGGCCGCTGAGCCTGCGCGTCCGGAGCCTGCGCGTCCGGAGCCTGTGCTCCGCGACGGGGGAGGCCACAACAGTGAGAGGCCCGCATACCGCAAAAGGAAAAAAAAAAAAAAAAAAGAATAAATGAGTTTTGTTCCTGACTTTATCTAATATTATTTTTCCTCCTTTTTCTCTTTTCCAACTACCTCCCGATTATTCCTGAGTATTTAATGATCCTTACCTAATTGAGAACTCCTCTTATTCAAAATTCAATTATATACAGACTGTAAGTCATAAATTCAAAATTAGTGGACTTCCATTGTAGTCACGATTTGTAGCAAATATTATACATGCAAAATGCCATGACTTTTTTTTTGTCTCTATACAAATGTTTAATGCAAGTCATTAAAATTATGACGGTGGACACAAACAAAGAACATAGGGAAAAATCCTGAAAAATTTATAAGGCGTGTGGCCTGATAAATGTCAATTAATTACACAGAACTAATAATTAATAATTTAAAGTATAATGAAAATGGGATTGTACCAGTTAGTGTTAGGTTCAGCTGTGAGTAACAGAGACCTTCAAAATATAATAACTTAACGTAGACAATTTATTTCTCTCCCACTGCTTTTAGCTCACTAGCTCTAACTTGGTCAGGTAGCCAAAGGGAGTCTATAAGGAAGGCTAAGAAAGGTAGTACTTTGGCTCAGTGTCACTGTGCTCAGCTAGCCAAAGGGAAGGAGGTGTCAGGGTAGACAAGGGAATATACAGTCCTCTAGTTTGATGGTTATGCTTAGCTAAAAATTTGCAATTGATTACTTAAGAAGAAGAGAAGTATGACAATGGGGAGATCACTGACAATCTCTCCTGCATCACTGCGTCTCTGTGAACTGAACATAAAACATATTTTAAGTGCTTTCACGGTTTTACTCCAATGTGCCACCTTCTAATCCATGCATTCTCAGCAGGGTGATATGGCTCCCAAGGGAGTGAAATTGGTTCTTGCGAGGGGAAGAGCAGGGCAAAAAAAATCTTACTCTTACTATGTATAAAACACAGAAATATATATACAATACATAACAGATATACAGTGTATCTGTGGTATTAAAATTTCATGGGGGAGGCTTCTAGAAAAAAAAATCTCAGAAGGCTCTTTGAATGGTGGGGGGTAGGGGGAAATACTGAAAAAAAGTTGAAAAACATTGTTCTAACCTAACAGAGGAGTTTTCAGAAACACAACTCAAGGTCAAAGAAGGAAACATGTGCCTTTTGGCAAAGCTCCTTTTTAGTATTTTACATATATATACATGGTTATATAACACAAAAAATAGAAAGGACAGGTAATTTCAAATTGTACTGACCATTCATTCAGCAATTATTTTTGAGTACATACATATGAAAAAATATGCTGGGTGCTGGGGACACAGCCAAGAACAGAACAGACACTTTTGCTCTCATGGGTTTTACAGGCTACTGGAGAAGGCAGATGATGGATACTGATGCAATGACAAGGTCAAGTGCCCAAGGCCTCTGAATTCGAATCTTCTTCATGACTTCCTTGCCAAGTGACCTGGGAAAATTATTACCCTCTATAGGCCACAGTTTCTGCCACCTAAGGTCCACCTAACAACATTTTTGTAAGGATTCAAGATGAAACTGAATATATTATGACCATTATGACCATGTCTGGTACATACTAGGTGCTTAATAAAATAGTATCACTCATATTATTATCTGGTGGTTTCCTCTTACATATTCTGGCTGAATCCAAGTTTTTCTCCTACCTTAAATTTGACTAATTGTGTCCACTCATTGCTTTTTCCTCCTTTACCCTTCAACTCATCCTGTTAATATTTTCTGATGGCTCCAGGACTAGATTTTTCATTTGGGGTTACACATGGTCTAAAAGGCCTAAGGTCCAGAAAATCTAGGACATATGATCATCCACACTATTTCATCTATTCATTCAAAATGTACACGACACACCTACTACATGCCAGGAACTATATTAGGTTAGGCGTAAGGAGGCTGCAAAGAACAAAATGGACCCATCCCTGTACTTGAAAAATGATGAACGTTTATAAGTATGAAAAGAATAATAAAAAGAAAAAGACCATATGCTATAGGAACATTTGAAGATCTTGCCTGATGAGAAAAGTCTCCTCTGAGTGATGAAGGGATCTGATGAAGGCAGGGAAAACACATTTCAAAAAGAGGGAATGGGGTGTACACATCTATGAAATGAGACAGAACAGAGAATGTTGGAAGGATGTCCAGTAAGAACGGAAAACAGAAATGCTAATCAGGTTGGGGCACTGGCCTCACTGTCTAATTGCTACCATGTTCCCACTCTTCCTGTCCTTTTTCCTATTTTAATTCTGTCTCTCACTAAAATTCCAAAGCTGCCCTGAAAGGAGCTCAACTTTGTCTCTGTCTTTCTCTCACTTTGTCTGTCTCTCATCTCAGTTTCTCTCTCTCTCTCTCTCTCTCTCTCTCTCTCTCACACACACACACACACACACTTAATCAGAACACCACCACTGCATGAATAAGAATCTGCATTTTAAAAAGCTCCTCAGGTGATTCACATGCACAATAAAGCTAGAGAAGCCTGTTTGGTCTAAAGCAAAAGATCCAGGGTTATACCTCGCCCTAGGCTCTGTTACGACCACCCTGATCCCCCATTTGTTTTCTTACTGTGGCTTACATTCCTCTAAGAACTAGACAGTCTGATCCTTTGATGAAATGGTTTGTCCAAGAAAGGTTCTAGCCTCCTGAAAAGTGGGGTGGTGATATGAGACCACAAAGCAAAGCATTTTGATGTCATCCCATCCCACCTCCCAAACTTGCACACTATTCTCTTTTACTTCCTATTTTAAATAGTTTTTTCTTTTGGGTGTGTTTAGATTTTGTCAAGTTAAATTTCTCTCCTGCTCTTCCTAAAATGAACTTTCTAGCTCTGGAGTGTGTTATGTAAGGCTAGACATCTTCATTCCTATGTTCTTAAATCAAGTTTTGAAATAATTTATTTTGTATGCTATTTTGCGTGTCATCTCCCAAGTCTCTCAACCTTCTCAGCAATGTGCTATAGTATAACCTAAACATATTTTTTCCTAATATATGGGAAGGATCCTATAACTCTTTTTTTTTTTTTTATCCTATAACTCTTTAGATATATTTCCTTGCTTTCTGCCAAGGTGCCCTATCTTATCATCATATCTATTTGATGCACTGGTAGTTTGCCTCTCCCCTACTGAAATCACCCCCATTCATCTTCCTGCTGGAATTTCAAAGACCGTACATACCTGCAGGATACAGTAAACATATAAGAGGATAATAAACAGTGGGCATTTTTTATTCAGGGACTGGAGCAACGCTCCTTCCTGCTCCAACGCCCACTTGCCTGGAACTTCTGTCATGGAAATCCTCTCTTCCCATAGCCGGAGTGTTCAGAACGGAGGGTGGGATCACTACCCCATTTTCAGGCACCCTCCTCCCTCACTGGTGTTACATGCAGAACTGCCACTGTCTCCACAGACTTTTCTCAAACTCGCCTCAATCTAAGGCCTTAAGCTTCTCTATTTCTTTATTATGTAAGAACTGGGTTTATTTAGATCTTCTACTCTCTACTCAGGATTCACCCTTCCATTAAAACTGCTCCCAATTACAATATCCTTATTCATTCTTTGCCCACTTACACTTTATCCCTTTGCACTCTTCAGCTGGTATTTGTGGTCGTCATAAGGGCTTCCTTGTATTGGTCACAGAGGGAGATGAGTCGTTAGCGAAAAGAACCACTGACATCTATGGAGTGATGACTCTGGTCCAGACACTATGCCAAGAAATTTACATTTTTTATCTTATCCTCTTCATAATCCCTTGATCAGGGATCTATGCCCCAAAGTGCTAGCTCTGGAGTCTAACTCCATGGGTTTGAATTCCACCTCCAGCACTTACTATCTATGAGACTTAGGGCCAAGCACCTAAGCTTTCTGTACTTCAATTTCCTTTTCTATAAAATGAGGATAATGATAGTACCCACTTCATTGTTATTAAACATTAAAGTCTATTGCATGTAAAATGTTTAGAACAGGGCCCAACTCAACCAATTTTAATTATTGATACTATTACTATCACCATTTTACATATGAGAAAAATAAGGCACGAAGAAATTTTATAATTTGCCCAGGTTACCTAGGTGTTGGTTATTGACAGAACAGGCACTTTGCTCTGAAGTGTATGCAGCCAGAAGGAATTCAGGAACTAAACCATATAACTTCAAAGAGACAGTGGAAGAATCCAACTGTGTAGTCAAGGCTAGACATTTAATGGTGTGGCACAGGAAGTGCCCAGAGAGGGATTACACATCTGAACAGTACGAAGCCTCTTTATGAGGCTTATTACACAAGTTATCTCTCTCCTACCAAAAACCAGGGAAACAGAAAAACCCTCATTCAGAGGGACACGGAGAAGAACACATTTTTAGAAAGTATTTGAAAGTATACATTTAGAACAATGCTGCACACTCAGAAATTCTAATTTGCACAGATTTGTGCAGTATCAAACAGGAACAAAAATAGCTAAGTCTTACCTATACATTCATCTATTCAACACGTATTTACTGAGTACCTACTATGTGCCAGATAAGGTTCTAAGTGCTAGATACAGCAGAGAAACAAGCCCCTGCCTCCATGGAGCTTACATTTAGGGGTGCAATAAATACACAAACAATTTGAGATAGAAAAAGAATTATGGATAAAATAAAAAGGGTTAATGTGATATGATAAAATTTTTATTCTTTAAATGTCAAGAAATGTCAAGGTAGAAACTGAGAATTCCCTGTAATGAATAAGTAGAGCTGTCCTGGGTCAGAGCAGTGACTAGTATCACATGGACTGACATGAAACAGCACAGAACCAAGAAACAAATCAAGAAACCACATGGAACCAGGCCCTCAAGAAGAGGATCCAGACAGAGGTAGTGTAAAGGCATTTTCCTTAGCCACTCTTAGTAAGAAGTGATCTGCTCTGAAGTTATCAGTCTATATGTCTATGCTTGCTTTCTCAACAAGTCTTTTTTTTGCCACTTTTTATAAATTCCAGATTTATAAAATCTGGAATTAAAATAGCCCATTCAGGTACTATTTGATGGTGTTTGAACAGGACAGAGCTACTGATAGTTATAGTTGCAGTGCCGGAGCCTGGAGGAGATAAACCCCAATAAGCAGCTTCTTCTACACAAAGGGACTTTGACTCTGTCATCCATCACATCTTGGTCAGTTTATCTTCCACTTTTTGACCTTTTTTTGTGCTGTCTTTGGCCTATGATTTGCACAGAGTACACTACAAAACCTGAAGCTCCCATGTTACTATAAGAAACCAGAGTGAAGTTAGCTTATTTCTACCTGTCCTTTAAGTCCACTTCCTGCTTCATAGTATGGCTACTGTGTGCTCATCTTTTAAACTCCTGAGGTCAGAATCATGTTTCATATATCTGAGTCCCACACAGTGCCAGGCACAATGCCTTAAACAGAGCAAGTTACATCTGTAAAATGTAGTACTCTTTCTGCTTTAAAAAAAGAAGGTGATACAAAAATTCAAGATGGCTCAAAGACCTAAAAGTAAGAGCTAAAACAATAAAGCTCTTAGAAGAAAACATATCAAAGCTTCGTGACATTGAATTTGGCAATGATTTCTTGAATATGACATCAAAAGTACAGGCAACATAAGAAAAAAGTAGATAAATTGGACTACATCAAAACTTAAAACTTTTGTGCATGAAGGACACTATCAACAGAGTGAATAGGCAACCACAGAATGAAAGAAAATATCTGTAAATCATATATCTGATAAGGGGTTAATAACCAGAATATATTAAAAGGTCCTACAATTCAACAACAAAACAACAATAAACCAACTTTAAAATGGGAAAGGACTTGAAAAGACATTTCTCCAAAGTATCTATACAAATGGGAAGTACATAAAAACATATTCAACATCACTAATCATTAGGGGACTGCAAATGAAAACCACAATGAGATACCACCTCATACTCATTAAGATGACTGTTATTAAAAAAATAGAAAATAACAAGTGCTTTCTATTATTAAAAAAATAGAAAATAACAAGTGTGGCGAAAATGGAACCTCTGTGTGCTACTGGTAGAAATGTAAAATGGTGCAGCCAATATGGAAAATAGTATGGCGATTTCTAAAACAAATTTTAAACAGAATTACCATGTAATCCAGCAGGTCCACTTCTAAGTATATACCCAAGAGAATTGAAAGTAGGGACTCAAACAACTATTTATACACCTATGTTCATAGCAGCATTATTCAGAATAGCCAAGAGGTGGAAGCGATACAAATATCCATCCACAGATGAAAGGATAAACAAAATGTGGTATAGACCTACGATGAAATATTATTCAGCCTTTAAAAAGGAAGGAAGTTCTGACACATGCTGCATTATGGATGGACCTTAAAGACATTAAGTTAAGTGAAATATGGCAGTCACAAAAGAACAAATACAATATGATTCCACTCATATGAGCTGCCTAGAGTAGTCAGATTCACAGAGAAGAAAATAGAATGGTGGTCTCCAGGGGATTGATGGGGGAGAAATGGGGAGTTATCATTTAACAGGTACAGAGTTTCAGAATTGCAAGATGAGAAAAGCTCTGGATGAGATGGATGATGATGATGATTGAATGTACTTAATGTCACAGAACTATACACTTAAAATGATTAAGATGGCAAATTTTATGTATATTTTACTATATAAAAAAGAATTCAAGGGGGCTTCCCTGGTGGTGCAGTGGTTGGGAGTCCACCTGCCGATGCAGGGGACACGGATTCATGCCCCAGTCCAGGAGGATCCCGCATGCCGCGGAGCGGCTGGGCCCGTGAGCCATGGCTGCTGAGCCTGCGCCTCCGGAGCCTGTGTTCCGCAATGGGAGAGGCCACAACAGTGAGAGGCCCGCGTAACAAAAAAAAAAAAAAAAAAAAAGGTAAAGAAGGCAAAGACAAAGAAAAAGAGGAAGAGGAAGGAGTAGAAGAGAGAGGAGGAAGAGCAGCAAGAACAACCACAATCTGTTTCACTAGCTGGAGACAATTGGAAAAATTTCCCCCACTGCTTCCATCATCCTGAGCCCCCTCTTCCTTTACTTATTTTCACTGGCTTGTAACCTGGTACTTCTGCCAAAGAACTGGGATGAATACTAATTGGGAAGGATATTGATGTTAAAGTTATTGTGATAAAAGGGTCAGTTAATGTTACACTTACATTTTCTCTCCTCTCTCTTTTCATCTCTTCCCCTTTCGCTTACACACGCACATACTCACACTTGATATTATTCAGGTAGGTGGATAATTTCGCTTACTTTGAACCTAATCTAATAATACTATATTCCTAAAAAGTCCGAAACAAATGGGATTAATCATAAAACTATTATAAACTCCTGCTAGAAAGGAGCAATGCAGTTATACGGTGGGTAGATCAAACTCCCATACATACATAGTAATTCTACAGAAAAAAACCAAGGAAATGGCCAGTTTTGTGAGGAAAAATGTTGTTAGAATAGAAGGAAGATAAGGTTGCTAGGGAAAAAATAGTGGCCTCTCAATTCTCTCCCTGGGGCTTCAAAAATTCCAAGTGTGGTATATTTTTCAGACTGTTTCAGAAAGAACAGCAGATATCTAAACAATCTGGGTAAAAGCTGCACCCAATTATTTCTGTGGTCATTTGTGGTTTGTTATGATGCTCTCCAACCCACTGACTCTTGCATGAAACAACCAAGGGAGGCTCTCTGTTGGATCTTCTGAAGTGCTTTCCCTATGTGCTATTGCTTTCATTCAGACCGTAGGGGAGAAAAGTTTCTTCGGTCCCCTTATGCTGAACCATCGCAATGCTGAGACCATGCCACTTTTTTCAAGGTCTTGCCATAACTGAGCTGTGAGACTAGCACCTGTCCTGGCCTTTCACCTTACCACAGCCACTCGGGCTCCACTGTGGCTGATCACGGCCTGCCCCGTGTTTAATCAGATCATACTGAATCCTTGCTTTGGTGTATGGCAAAAAGATGTCAAACAAGGGTATGTTACTCTCAGTTTAACTGTTCCACAGCCAAATACCTTCTGGGATCTGTTTTCAGATTCTGTCTCCATTATCCTGGAAAGCAAAGGAGAAACCAGAAAGCCTTCCCTTCTTCTGGGTCTTTCCTCAAACCATCAACAAGAGGAAGAAAAGTGACGTGAAAGTTGGTACTGCTAGCCTCACTTTACAGATGAGAAGTTTGAAAACCGGAACAATCAAGAAGAATGACAACTCAGGAAACTGTGCTGAGAGCCAGGATTCCGGCTTCAGTCATGAATAAGATCAAATCCTAGCTCTGTCACTCACTAGATGTCTGATCTTTGGCAAGTCACTTGAAGTCTCTGCCTCAGTCTTCTCACCTATAAAATATACATTATGTTAATAATATATATCCCATCAAATGGCTGTGAAAAGGGAAGTACCGAAGACAACACCTGGCACGTAGAAAGTGCCGATTAAAGTTAACTGTTAGTATAATTATTATGATTATCGTGATCATTAAGAGACTTAAGCTCTCTCTTAGCTATTGCAAAGCTAATATATGTCTGTATCTGTCAAGATGCTCTCAGTTACACCACATTAACAGCTAACCCCCAAAATCTCAGCAGCTTCCCACAAAGGATGTTTTCTCACTCTTGCAACATGATTGTCACAGCCAGCTGTGGCTCTCCTCTGCATCACCCTCATTCTGCAACCCAGGTGGATGAAGCAACACCCTTGGGACCATGGCCTAGGATTGTGGCTGAGGAAAAAAAAAAAACCAGAGTGAAGTTCAAACTGACTTTTTAAAGCTTCTGCCCAGAAATGGCCACGTTCCACTTACATTTATATTCATTGGCCAAAGCAAGCCCAGACTCAATAGCATGGAGAATTATAATCCTCCACATTGAGGGGAAGCAGGTTAACAGTGATAGATCCACTGCAAAGAAAGAGTCAAGATGAAAGTTCTAAGGCTCTTTCCTCTATGCCACTCTATCCCCTGTAAATTAAAGTTTATGATACTGTTTTTCTGTAAGTTAAATTTGTGATAATAAAATTAAAAATTTTTAAAGAGACGCAGTTGGGAAACTTGTTCTTTTTCTGGTGCTATTCTTTCCATAAATGTATGGTGATGTCATTAAGCTGTCACGCAAAGAAGATGAAGTAACTGGAGGCAGCAGCAACATAAGTCAGCTGAAGCCTCGCGGGTCCCCCAGGTCCCCTGCTGCCTTCTTCACACCACAGGCTGACAGGTGGTTACTGTCTGAGGAAGATGTCAAAGCGACAGTCTTCCATTAAATTTGTCTTGCGATTTCACCTTTCAGTAACATGAGATCTGTCCACAAAGAAAGAGCCTGGCAACACCATCAGCCCTATCCTTTGAGTCTCTATTTATAAATAAACTCAGGAAATAAACTGAGTCACAGTCTTTATCTCATGCCATAGAATCACAAAAGCTAAGCACGACCAGGACCCTTGAGTTCATCTAAGTCAACTCAACATCAAATGCAGAACACTTCTTTCACATTGCCAGTCAATATGAAAGCTTGAATACTTTCAGCAATCCAGGCTCAGCTTGAATGTTTTCAACAATGGGAAACTCACTACTTCAGAGGCAAGCAATTCCACTACTGGAATGTTATGACTTTTAGAATGATTCTCCTCATGTTGAGCCAAAAACTGGCTGAGCACAGATTCTAACCCTTTGTCCTAACTTGGCATTCCGGTGGAACACAGAAAAACTGTTGCACCATCCCAAGGAAGACCATCCAGTACTTGAAGAAAGTCCTTGGAGCCTTTTCTTTGTCCTCTCTCTCGTTCCTCCCATTATTTTGCATATGACAGGGATTCCAGAGCCCTTCACACCTACTTTGCCAATCTGGCTACAGGATACCTAGTGAAAAGCTCAAACTTTTTAAGCAGAGGCAAATATACCCCTAAGCCACTGACAGGGAAGGTTGAAATAGGAAGATTAGGGACACCTAAAAAGTTTGAGAATATCACTTACTGTTCTATTTGTATTCAACTAATAATAGTAATGAGAAGCTTTCAGGAATACTTAGTGGTCAAGGAGGCAGAAGGAGAAAGACAACGTTACATCACATATGCAGCCATTTATTCTACAATATTAAAAAGAATATTGTGCTTTTTAAGTTTATCTCACTACAAATTACATCAGGAAGTCCTGCCTTTGAATTGTCTTCCAGAAGTAGATACAAATAAGACAACACATTTTTTCCCCAAATCCCCATAGGACCAAAACCCTGCAAAGGTGAACAGCTCCAGGTTTGGGGATGGAGAACTGATTTTCCGCACTGAACAGTGAAGCAAGTTGACTCTCGTGGGGAATAGAATTTTCATTTGGAATATACACTGATCTTGTAAGCCACAGTCACAAAACAAAGGAACAAGACTGAAGAGGATTAATCAGCTTTCCCTAGGTTGAAGTGTGTGCTACCAAAGGTCTGTATCGAGTTTACTTTGCATATAGAGCTCCCTCCTCCCCAGATGGCTTCCTGAGTTGCTTCTTCCCTAGCTTCAGGCCTCTGCTCAAATGCCATCTCCTCAGGGAAAGTGTTCCTCCCTCCAATTAGAGCCTCTATCCTCTTTCCCTGCTCAGATTTTTCATAGCACTTATCACCATCTAATATATTTTTCTTGTTATCTCCTTTATCATGTCTCTTCCCACTTTAACATTAGATCCAGGAGGGCGGGGATTTCTACCTGTTTTGTTCATTGTCATATCCCCAGTACCTAGAAGATTACCTGTAACTCAGTATCTGTTTTCTAAATTTTTTTAAAAGACATAAAAATTATCTACTCTCCTAGGGCGTAACATTCTAGTGGAGGAGATGGACAACAAAACAAACCAAGAAGATAAGCAGGGTATTGCTGAAAACGGCAGAATTTCATTATTTTTTGTGGCTGAGTAAATAGTCCATTGTATACATATACCACATCATCTTTACCCATTCTTCTATTGATGGACACTTAGGTTGATTCCTTACCTTGGCTATTGTAAATAATGCTACAATTAACATAGGATTACATTTATCTTTTAAAATTAGTGTTTTTGTTTTCTTGGATAAATACCCAGAAGTGGAATTACTGGATCCTGTGGTAGTTCTATTTTTAGTTTTTTGAGGAACCTCCGTACTGTTTTCCATAGTGGCTGCACCAGTTTACATCCCCACCAACAGCATCTGAGGGTTCTCTTTTTTCCACATCCTTGCCAACATTTGTTGTTTCTTATCTTATTAATAGCCATTCTGACAGGTGTGTGGTGTTATCTCTTTGTGTTGGTTTTTCTTTTAATCTTTTTTTTTATCTTTGTGGTTTTGATTTGCATTTCCCTGATGATTAGTAATGTTGATCGCTTTTTCATGTGCCTGTTTGGTCTTCTTTGGAAAATGCCTATTCAGGTCCTTTGCTCTGAATAGACATTTTAAAATCAGATTGTTTTTCTGATATTGAGTTGTATGAGTTCTTTATATATTTTGGATATCAATCCTTTATCAGATATATCATTTGTAAATATCATCTCATTCATTAAAGTCTTTTTGCTTTATTGGTGGTTTCCTTCCCTGTGCAAAAGTTTTTTTAGTTTGGGGTAGTCTCATTTATTTATTTTTGCTTTTGTTACCTTTGCCTGACAAGATATACCCCCCCCCCCAAAATATTGCTAAGACTAATGTCAAATAGGTTACTGCCTATGTTTTCTTCCAGGAGTTTCAGTTTCACATCTTACATTTAAGTCTTTAATCCATTTTGAGGTTATTTTTGTACATGGTGTGAGAAAGTGGTCCAGTTTCATTCTTTTACATGTAGCTATCCAGCTTTCCCAACACCATTTATTGAAAACACTGTCTTTTCCCCATTGTATATTCTTGCCTCCTTTGTCATAGATTAAATGCCCGTATGAGTGTGGGTTTATTTCTGAGCTTTCTATTCTCTTCCATTGATCTATGTGTCTGTTTTTGTGCCAGTACCATACTGTTTTGATTACTGTAGCTTTGTAGTATAGTTTCAAGTCTGGGATTGTGATTTTCTCCAGCCTTGTTCTTCTTTCTCAAGATTGTTTTAGCTATTCAGGATCTCTTGTGGTTCCACACAAATTTTAGGATTATTTGTTTTGTGAAAAAATGCCATTGGCATTTTGATAGGGATTGCATTGAATCTGTAGATAGCTCTGTGTAATATGGACATTTTAATGATGATTCTTCCAATCCATGAGCACATTATATCTTGCCATCCATTTGTGAGTTCTTCAATTTCTTTCATCAATGTCTAACAGTTTTCAGAGTACAGATCTTTTACCTCCCTGGTTAAATTTATTCCTAGGCATTTTATTCTTTTTGATGCAATTGTAAATGCCATTGTTTTCTTCATTTCCCTTTCTGAGCTCATTATTAGTCTATAGAAATGTAACAAATTTCTATATATAAATTTTGTATTCTGTAAATTTACTGAATTCGTTTATTATTTCTAATAGTTTTTTTGTGCAGTCTGGAGTTTTCTATATATAGTATTATGTTATCTACAAATAGGACAGTTTTAATTTTTCCTTTCCAATTTGTATGACTTCTACTTCTTTTTCTTGCCTAATTGCTGTGACTAGGACTTCCAATACTATGTCAAATAAAAATGACAAGAGTGGGCATCCTTGTCTTGTTCCTGATCCAAGAAAAAACACTTTCAGGGCTTCCCTGGTGGCACAGTGGTTGAGAGTCCGCCTGTCGATGCAGGGGACGCGGGTTCGTGCCCCGGTCTGGGAAGATCCCACGTGCCGCGGAGCGGCTGGGCCCGTGAGCCACGGCTATGGAGCCTGTGCGTCTGGAGCCTGTGTTCCGCAACGGAAGAGGCCACAGCAGTGAGAGGCCCGCGTACCGCAAAAAAAAAAAAAAAACACTTTCAGCTTTTTACCATTGAGTATGATGTTAGCTTGGGTTTGCATGGAGGGTATTATGCTAACTGAAATAAGTCAGAGAAAAACAAATATGTATAATTTTACTTATATGTGGAATCTAAAACACAAAACAAATGAACAAACAGGACAGAAAAAGACTCACAGGTACAGAGAACAAACTGGTGGTTCCCAAAGGGGAGGAAGGTGGAAAGATGGATGAAATAGATGAAGGGAATTAAGAGGTACAAACTTCCAGCTATAAAATAAATAAGTCATGGGGATGTAATATACACATAGGGAATACAGTCAATAGTATTGTAACATCTTAGTATTGTGATGGATGGTAATTCATCTTACTGTGGTGATCATTTCATAATGTATAAAAATATTAAATCACTACATTGTACACCTGAAACTAATATAATATTGTATGTTAATTATTACTCAAGTGAAAAATAAAGAAAAATAATAATAATAAAATTTTAATTAAAAATAAAGTCAGCAGGGTGATGAGGGTGATGTGATGGCAAATAAATGGGGTGGTCAAGGAAGGCTTCTTGGAGGTGGTTTCATTTGGGTCACCAAAGTCCCTTTTGTACCTGCTTTGAACATTGTTTCTTAGACTCTCTAAGGTCCTTCTCATTACTCAAGCCTCTCAGCAGAAATATCACTTCTTCAAAGTGGGCTTTCCTGGACATGTGCGCGCATGCACGCGCACACACACACACACACACACACACACACACCAGCAACAATCTCAAACACTTTATCTTGTTTTATGTCCTTGATAGCATTTATCACTGACATTTTTTCTTTCATTACTGTCAGCCTCACCACCACCACCATCCACCACCTAGAATGCAATCCCTATGACAGCAAGGACCTTTTCTGTCTTATTCAGTATTCCCAGTGTCTCGAACCATGTAAGCACATGATAGGTGTTCAAAATTATTTGATGAATATTTTTAGTCATTGTCCCTTGAAAGCAGACTCTGGGACAGAGATCTGTGCTCAGGAAGTATAGGGAGTGGCCTCGGGTAACACATGTGTAATGAAGTGAGGGGAGCAGAACTGGATAGAGGGATGAACTGAGCTAGGATGGCCCTTCAGAGATTCTCCTGATGGAGACACAATGGGTCTCAGCCTTATAGTTCCACATGGATCAGTTATAGTAATGGGTTGCCCCTAGGGATGGGTTGGGGATTAATTTGGGGCAAGGCAGCTCCCTTCAGACAGGACAAGGGCTGAAGAAGCCCTCAGCTGTGATCCATCAGCAGCCAACACTTGGGGCAACTGGGGAGTTGAGAGCTTCAGTTCTGAAGGGGGTAATCTAGCAGCACATCATGGCACCCACTGCAATAAATGAACAAATGATGAATGAATGCATTCTTACTAACAAAACATATGTTAAAGTATCTCTAATCTAGTTGACCATATCCAACACAGTCTTATCAACCCTATTTGGGGCACATCCTTTTACTCATTTTAACAATGCTGTGCATAAAACAATACATGTATACATAACCCCAAAAGTACTTCTATCCTAGAAGATTTTTAAGTCTGTGTTTATGTCACAAATAGCTCTAGCCCATTTCTGTTACCCTATTTCATTGTATCTCTCGAATATAAGAAAAATTATTTTACAGGCACACCACAAGCATTTTCATGATGATTTTAGTCAGGAAATGAACGCATTTAAGGTTTTATCTACATTAACAGAGAAAGCCCTATAGATATTAATAAATTCTTTAGGTTTGTTTTATCCAGTGTCTCCTTATTACCTGGCTCTTTTCTGTTTTATTCAGTGTCTCCTTATTACCTGGCTATTTTCTTGCCTTTAGCTATAATGAAAATACAAGCTAGGTGATTCTCCAATTCCTCTGCTTTCTCTTGGAAACTTATTTGTGAATGTTTTGTATTTCTCCTTCTGGTGTGTTATATGGTTGAAAGTAATCACAGTAACACTGAACTGGAAAAAGTCGTCTGCTGAAAAGTGTGGCAGGTAAATATATGGAGATGATAATGATAAAACAGTCATTCTACTAGAAACATCCAGGTCTCAGAGAGCTAGATATGGGCAAACAGTTTTGTACCATATTCTAAAGAGTTGTTTTCATGCCCAAGTTCAATGTGCTAGTAGAGGAATTTATGACAAAAAGCATAATAGTTCCTCCTCTTCGATTAGCTCAGTGCTTTGTGTCCACCTAGAGGGGTGGGATAGGGAGGGTGGGAGGGAGATGCAAGAGGGAGGAGATATGGGGGTATATGTATACATATAGCTGATTCACTTTGTTATACAGCAGAAACTAACACACCATTGTAAAGCAATTATACTCCAAAAAAGATGTTAAAAAAAAAAGTTTCTCCTCTTTTAAACCTTCCTTTAAAAACCAATGTGTAGCAGAGTAACTAGAAAGCACAAGGAATTATTTTCATTTTCAAGTTGGGAAATCAGTCTCCCTACTGTAAAAACATCCTCCTCCACTCATACCACATGACACCAAGCACTGGGTCTCTCACTGGACAGAGACTCTGAAGTCATCCAAACATGGGACCATGAAGAGGAGAACCATGTGAGCAGGTCACAAACAAGGGCAGTCCTGAGTAATTCCCTCAGTAGTAGGTCTGTTTTCCTGAGCATGGGGCATGGTACACGGGTGGCTTGACCTGGTTTAAAATATCAAGAAACAGGGTGGACACTGACTATAAAATTGACCACCTTAAAATGACTGGGAAAGATACAACCTATGTCATGAACTGCAGTGACTAGTGGTAGGAGAGGAAATGGCTTACTTGTGGCATAAGGAATGTGTTTCTGACAAATCTATTTTTATTCCATGGCTGGACGTGAAGACTAGCTGACCTGGGTCTCAACAGGGTATCCTAAAACCCTTAGGCCAGCTTCCACTTCCAGCAGTGATTAACTTCATCACATTCATCCATCATCATGGCTGGGTACCCACTGAACTGAACCTTGTCCACAATCATTATTAGCAGTTTGTTAAAATAAGAGATAAATGGGAGAGAAAGAAAATATGAAGTGGGAAGAAAGAAAAAGAAATTTGATTGTGGAGTCTTACTGAGTTTGATGACACATAACTTGGAAGCAAGAAGCAATCCTAGCTCTGACACCCACATAAATATGGGAATTCTTCCAGCAAGCTTCTTTACAGAGATGGAGTAAGTTATCGCCTGAATCATGTGTGTTTAAGGGCATGGGAAAGCTCACTACTCTCTAGAATAGTTTTCCATTCACTGGATAATGTCAGAGGTACCACATTTTGAGCTTTGTGCTTTTGGGGTGGTGCTAAAAGAATGAGGAGGTCAGTAACAGTGATAATTTTTTTCTCCCTCCCTTTTTGTCTAGGACCAACTCTGCCTCTTTTTGGTTGTAAGCCAATTTTATGGAGAGATGCTGGCTCCAAAAAGGAAACTTACTGATGAGCTGATCTAATTTTCACATTCTGTGAGTGAAGAATGGGATAAGGAGAAATGCCAGAGAGACCAAACGACATGCTCAGGAGACAGAGACAGAACTGGGTCTAGAATTAGGGTCTCCTGCCACCAGCATAAGAACTATCACCCCCTTTGATCTTTCTGAAAGTTTCTGTTTCCATAGGGCTAATTTGTGTAGATACATGAAGGACATAAGATGATAGAACATCAAACTCAGTGCAGGATTTAAATGATTCTCAGCAGGTTAGATCACAGATGCTCAACCTCGTAGAAGTTGGATGTGGTGTGAAAATATCATAACACAATGTTAGAGTTGGAAATTCTACAAACCTCTATATTTTGTGTATTATAAACCACAGAAAGAACAACTGGACAACACCTTCTTGGCTAGTGGGAGCATAGAGAACCTGAAGCCTTTTTTTTTTTTTTTTTTTTTTTTTTTTTTTGCTTAACAGGGGTAAGAGAAAGACTTGAATCAATTTCCCCTCTCCTTACCCAGGGCATATGAGAATCTTCAGTGGGACACGTTTGGGGTGTTTATCAGAAGTGGGCATAGGTTCAAAACACCAGGCTAAAGCCTGGTTCTGATACAGCTAAGGTCAGGTAGAATGTTCTTAAAGTTTCACTTTATTTATTGAGCAAATGCTTAACCTCTTTATTTGTAGTTGACTGCACCCAAAATGTGTATATAGAGAAAGAGAACAATGTAAAACTATTGCCACTGCTCAGCAAACAGCCTTTAGCTTTTCTAAGGAAGCTCCACAGTATCACTTCTGCATGTGGAGGACTACAGTACTTTTATTCAAAGTGTTATAGAAGGAAATCTGCAGTTCTTACCATGGTCTTCAGGCTGGGATCTGACTCTGACTTTTTCCTTCTCACTCTCCTCCTTGCTCATTCTGCCCCAGCCATGCTCATCTTCTATTGCTCAAACTTCCAAGCTCCTACTTGTCCCAAGGCCTGTACATTTAATGTCCCCTCTCCCTCTTCACCAGATCTTCAAATGACTGCACTGTTTTGTAAGTTAGGTATCAGTTTAAATAACATTGCTCAAAGAGGCTTTTCTTGACCAGGTAATCTAAAATGAATTGTTCTAATCATTTCTCCATTTTCTTTTCTTCAAAGCTTTAAGCACCATGTAAAATTGTTTATTTATGTGTTTATTGATTACCCTCCCAGTAAGCTTCCTGAAGACAGGGACCTTATTTCTATTTTCACTGCTATATCCCCAGTCCCAGCACAGTAACAGAGCCCATAGCCGCTCATTAAAATTGTATTGAATAACTGATTCAATAAGTCAACTAACACGGCAGTAATTCCCACTCCTTATTCACCCATCCAGGGACACAAAATATGTGGTACAGACCAGAGAGATCATAGGCCTAGGTATAAGTAGATATCGAGAGCACTTAATAATAAAAACCTAAGAGAAATCATCTACTGAAAGCCTTCTCTGTCGGGCTATACACTTATTCTCCAAGCCCCACTAGAACTCTTTGGGATGTGTATTTTTACTATTCATTCCATCTTACAAACGAAAAAACCAAGGTAGGTTTTAAGAAACTTGCCCTGTGTGTTTAGTAGATGGCCAAGACCAGATTTGAAGCCAGGCAATATGTACTCTTAAGAACTATCTTTACTTTACTGTACTCATTTGTGCTTCAGTTTCAGTACTCCATCAACTTTCCCTAATTCTAGAGCAACTGGAGCTTCATTTGCTGTACTGTGAAGAGTAGACTTTTTAGAATATACTCTAAACCATTCTGGAGGTCATCACTTTTTTCTCCTTCTTAATGCCACTAAAACCAAATATTTTATCTCAGCTGCCTGAAGTGTGCAATCATGAATTTTACCCTGGAAGGCAAATATTTTTAAACTTTTATTTGCTACTCTCTGCTGTGATTACCTCATTTTATAGTAATCTGCATCCCGGTGTAAACAAACTCCTATGACATAGGAAAATAACTTGCTGAAAAGGGACAAAGGAGCGGGGGAAAAACAGAATCAAGCTTTTACTTCTTAACTTTAGGGTTCTGCTCTGATAATAGAAACCAAGCAATCAGCTTAGAAGTGTTCTGAAAAATCCTTGCAGGTAAAGGTTCAAACTTCCAAATCTTACTTCATGACTTGGTTTGTCCCCTGTCTTGTATGTAAGTCATTTTCAGGGTGAGTAAAGGAGTCAAGAGGTAGGTAATTTGTTTCCTCTTTGTATTTTAAAGAGTATATTACTGGTTGTGGTTGTGAAACATTTTTTAATTGGGATCTTCAATCAAGCTATCAAAATGTCAGGTCATGCCTGGGTGGTGCATACATAAAGCTGCCCAATGGAGAAATTAAGCTGTCTCAAAGTCCCTTTGGAGGGAGTCACTCTTCTAAGTGCTGGACTTAAGGTCTTGGAGATTGGATCTTGTGTTTATCAGAGCAAATAAAAATAAAATTTCAGTCTCCTAATCTAAAGGAAATCCTTGGACCACATATTGCTCCCCTTTAAGCAGGCAGTCTGTGTGAAATATTTTATTGTAGAATAAATAAATAAATACCTTGAAGCCACCGAAATAGTATATATACTTACATAATTCCCCTTAGCTTTGAAACTTCTTTTTCTTTATAAATATAATTATTTTAAAAAATCAAACAAAAAGCATCTCTGGTGTATTATTAAACATACCAACAAATCTAAAATAAAAAACTGGAGGAAAGGCCTAATTTTATTTGATAGTTCATAGAATGAGATAATGGCTCAAATTCACTTTCAAACAGAATGGTTTTTATTAACCAGCAAACCCTGGTTAATCTCAATGGGAATCTCTTTTTAAGTTGATGAGTCTGAAGTTCAGCTTGAAGATGGTTAAAGACTTTTGGATATAGAGTTGTCTATGTAAGAATTATTATCACATCCATTCCCCCAGCCTGTAGATGCAATAGAAGTAGAGGGAAGGGGTAGAGGGAGAAATAAGAAGGAAGAGGAAAGGAAAGAGAAAGGAAATAAAGAGAAGGAAGAAAGATGAAGAGAGAAAAATCACATTTGCCTTTGCCAGATGGCTCAAGAGCATTTTGGTTTGGGACCTTTTTTATCTGCAGAAGGTAAATGGCCTTTGGATTTGGAAAATTTGTACTTGAAAGTCATTCATTTCTGAAAGATAGTCTATGCAAATGTTTCAGGTTTAAGGGTATAAGGAAACACATACCATACACCTCAGAAGACTATATGTACAGCCTTGTATATTTCTTTCAGACTTGAAATATCTTCACCATATTCAAAATATTATTCAAATAGTCCTCAAAATGTTTGGGATTGTCCTTGCATTTGCTAATAGCTCAGAACCTTGACCACAGCAAGTGGTTAAAAACCTAGATAATTGATGCTATCCTGGATGAAGTTAATAAAGCTTCTGAGTCTAAATCCAGGGAAACATTACTACCATTAAAACTTAAACTGTTGTCTGCAAATTGTAGTCCACAGAACATTAGACCCATGTGATGTTAATCAGTTTTCTAGGGGGAAAAGGTTACCTGATCAATTAAGTTTGAAAAAACTTGGTTTTCCAACAAAAAGCAAATCTAATCATGTGGTTTTTCATGAAGGAGATATTTATGCCAGGTTTCCCAAATGTGTTTGTGCAGAGAGTGTCCAGGGACTAGAGACCAATGGAACATACTTTAGGACACATTAGTCTAGACCAATTCTCTCCTTCACTCTCCCCTGAACAATTTCTATTCTCTTTCAGGGGTAACCAGGTGGTGGCAAAATAAGGAGACAAGCTTCATTTTACTTAAAATTAGATGATTTGAGGAGAAGCAAAAGTCTGTTTTTCAAATTATTTTAACATTTTGATAATCCCCAGAGTTCCAGGAGGAGCTGAAATTATCCCCACTGTAGTAGAAAACCCAGACCCTGGAAAGGTATCATGGTATAATATCAAAATAAACCACAGTTCAAATCTGGGCCTTAGCAACTACTTGCTACACGGCCTTGGGTAGTCAGGTCCGATCATCTCTGAGCCTCTACATTTTCCTCTTGAATGTGAAGAGAACAATGCAAACCTCATAACATTGTATCAGTTAAATGAAATACTGTGTGGAAAGGTAACTTTCCTAGGGTTGGCCACAGAGTTGACACAGCAAAAGTAAATTCTTTTCCCCTTTTTCATTCCTCACACTCTTGAAGCCCAAAGCAAATACAGTATCCCTGTTTAGCTCAAAAAAACAACCTTGATAAACTCTCTTTAGCATTCCAGTCTGGTGGAGCAGATACAGAGGTTTGATTCCACTCACAGATGATGAAGCTTCTAGACTGTGCCTCCTGAGACCCCCCCTTCTGGAAAGGCCTCCTGTCAAAAAACACAGAAATCAATCTCATCCCAAAGGTCAACGTGTTTGTCACCTCCTGTCTAGGCCACTGCAATGCTTGTGACCTGGATCTCCCACAGGGAGGCCTCCACTGACAGCCGATGACCCAGAGTGACAGCATGCCTGTTGTCAGGTCAGCCCAAGGCAAGCCCAGCACACCCAGGCAGACGCTCAGCCTTGGCTGATGTTTTACATCAAGCCCAATTTACTATCTGGGCTCTCGAACTAAATCGCTAGGCAGTGATGAGCCCAGATTGCTGGAAGACCTTTTCATCCCTCATGGCCCACTGATAACTTGTTGGACATGGAGGTACTGGGACACAATACAGGTATCTCTTTATTCAGGTCTGTTTTCAATTCAAATAATGGGACTCACATGTGCTTCTAGTTAACTGTGTATGTGCCAGGGCCATGAGGAGTTTGCATGCAGTTCTGCCTCCCCAGACCAGACCAGAGACTGGGGTTCAGGACATCTCAAGGGATTAAAGAAATAAACTGAGTACAGAGAAAAAAAAATTTAATAGCTAAAATTAGCATTCCTGCACCGTTCCAGCCCTTTCCCCAGGTCATTGTCTTGAATTGCTTAGAATTCAAAATCCATTCCTGCCTACAAATCCAGAAGGTGCCACACTGGTTTTTCCAGTAGGGGTAGTATCATCAAATTCTCTATCAGCTCCTCTTATGACCAACATTTCTAATCCATTCATTTAAAAAAAATTACTGGCAAGAAGTTGGGAGAAAGTGCAATTATGTAACATAACCCTGCCCCATACACAGCCTTGGTCAGTGGGGCAAAGTAGGTCTCTTAAAAGAAAATTAGTTCTTTCAGGGATTCAACTTCTATCACCTTGAGCAAGAATTAAATTAAGCTAATCGACCATCACTTGACCTTTTTAAGACAGGAGGCTAATCTTCTCATCGCTTATCAATTTGCCAAAAATATGACTTTTACTTAGATGTACTTGGCTGTGAGCAACAGCAGCAAAAGAAAAGAAAGTATGTGGAGAGTAAGAAAGAGGGCCCAGTGGAATCAGGAAGAGATTAAAGATGAACAGAAAGCCAGAAATGAGGGTGTATGACAGAGAGAGAGGGAGAACCTCTATATTGGATTACCCCGTCTGCACCGTCCTATCAGTCAGCACAGATGACTGAGAGAACATGAAGGCATAAGCCAGATCCTATCCTCCAGCCATAAACTACACAAGCTTAGAGTCCTCAGAGACTATGGCAAGGACTGTTTTAAGGAAAATTTCATAAACAAATTATGCCCCATTTTTATCTAAGCAACTCTCCAGTGCTTTGTTGATTCAACACAGCTTCTGATAATCCTTTGCTTTGTACTCTTCTCCTCTTCTCATGAAATACCCTCTCTCAACTCAGAACAAGATAGAACATTCTACATAAGAATCTTTGAGACAATCTAAGATTCCATCTAAATGTATACAGTCCCTATGGGATCAGACAGATTTACTTTTAAATGTTCCAGACACATAGCTCTTTCCATATCTGGATTACTAGCAGGAACTTGCATATTAGTGCCTAGGCATTCTTTTGCCCTCTAGTTTCTCCTTGGATAAAACTCAAGGGATTTAGGAGGTTTCCACATAGTTCTCTTTCCGAGCAATCTGTCAAGTCTTGGTGCATCACCCTCACTTTCCAAAAATGGCACAAAATCCAGCCAGACTCTGCCAAGAAGGAATTATGTCACTCCTTAATCCTATGCTACTGCTTAAGTACCCAAACAAGCTCCCTTCCCACTGGAGAAGGAATGTACCCCCAGCTTTCTCTACAGGCCAAGGAGAGGCTGGTGGATTTCTTGGCTTGTTTTTCATTTGTACAATCACAGAAACAAACAAGAGTGATTTCTTTTTTCTAGATGAACATTTTGTACTGAGTGACACCCTTCTGTTGTGCTCCATATACTCTAAACTGCTGTCTATTCAATATTTCTGTTTCTTTCAACATTCCCTTCCCCTGTGGGTCTCATTCATTCCTGACTGCTGAAGAGTTTTGAGATAGGGCACCTGGACCAATGACATTAGAAGGAATGGAAGACAGAAATAAAGAGTAACAATCCAGTTGGGTAATCATCTTAATTGACCAAAAAACAAAAAAGGCTGTACAGGCAAGTGCAAATTATATGCATACCATATATAAGTCCTAGACCTCTACCCTCTGGTTTCTTGCACTTCAGTAAGACTTTGGGGTGTTAAGGAAGAAGACTCACTTCTTTCATAAGAAATCTGATTTGCCTAAAACCTTTTTCTTCTCTTTATGTGTGTGCATGTGTGCGTGTGTGTGTGTGTGTTGGCTTTCAGGTATAAGAATGATGAGATCTAAGTTCCCAAAGTTGTAGTACTATAGAATTATATGTGGAGGCTTTCAGAAAATTTCCACAGTGAAACAAACTATTTTGTTCTTCAAAGGCTTAATATAGAAGTTTTAACTGCATTGGATTATCAACATTGAGGGAATTATTACATAAAAGTAAATATATAGTATGAATTTACCCCATCATGACTGTAGAGTGGAAATATACTATGAAAAAATCTTAAATAAAAGAAAACAGGAAAGATTGCACTAGGAGATATATGTCTATTGATAACTCTTGATATTCTCTTTTCAATGAAAATTATATTTTAAAAATTATTAATTCAACAAGCATTTATTGAGTACCTGATCATATATACAAATCCCGCCAAAAAAAATCAATGAAAAATATTTCCTAGATATAAGAAATTTGATATGTAGTTGAGGAGATTAGACAAAATATAAACTTACACTGTAAAATTTTTACATATATATTTCCATCTGATATTCAAAATAACCCTGTGAGTTATATAGAAGTGTTCATTCTTATTTAATGTGAAAGAAAATTGAGGCTAAGAAAGGCTAAATGATTTGTACCAAGACCACACAGAAGTAATAAAAGGCAAAACCCAGACTCAACCCTTCCTAAGTTATCTGACACCAAATCCACTACAAGTCATTGCCTCTACAATTCAAAGTAAAATGTCACAAGTGCCAAAAGGGAGGTATGTGCAGAGTGTTATTGGTATTCTTTCTTGCTGAGGAGATCAGAAACGATTTCATGGAGGTATTTGATGTGAGCCTTGAAGGATGGCAGTTTTGACAGGCACAGTGGACACACAGGAAATTATAAGCTGAAGGAAATCATTTAAAGAGAGCAAAAGGTAAGGAGACAGGAACAAGTGCCTTTAAGAAATGGTAAGTGCTTCAGTTTGGCTAGAGTACAAGTTATGTAAACGCGAGCAGTGGGAGATAAGGCTGGAAATTTGGGTTGGAATCAGGTCATGGAGTGTCTTGAATGCCTTACAAATGAACATGAACACTTTGGGCTGGCAATGGAGAATTACTGAAGGTTTTTGAAGAGAAGAATGATACAATCAGAACAGAGTTTTGAAAAGATTAATCTGGCAGTAAGACGTAGAACAGTTTGGAAAAGACTGAGGAATTACAAGGCCAGGGCAATGATCCAAGTAAGAAATAATAGGGGTCTGATCTACAATAGTGAGAGTAGAAATGGGAAGAAAATAAGGAATAAATATGAGGAATGTTAAAAATACAGACTCAAAAAGGACTCCTTGACTGTATAAGAAAATGCAAATGAAAGAAGGAAGTTGGTCTGAGTGACTGTAGAGGAAATGACAATTCTTGAAAAAATAAACAATAAAAGCATGTTTGTATAGAAATAAAATGAGTTCAAATTTGACTGTGTCCAGTGTTCATCAGAGATATCTGTCTTAAAAACATGTAGCTGTAAGAAAAACATGACCTACTCTCCCTGCCATACCCCTACTCCTATACACACACCAGAAACCATGGTGGTTTCATTAAGAACTTAATCAGGCCTTTTAAGGGTCAGGTGTTTGTTTAATTACTGAAGTAGTCATTAAGAAGTATGCGGCTGGGACTTCCCTGGTGGTCCAATGGTAAAGAATCCACCTTACAATTGCAGGGGATGTGGGTTCAATCCCTGGTCAGGGAACTAAGATCCCACATGCCGTGGGACAACTAAGCCAGGGTGCCACAACTACTGAGCTCGCACGCCTCAACTAAAGCCCGTGTGCTGCAAAACTACAGAGCCCACACGCCCTGGAGCCTGTGTGCCACAACTAGAGAGAGAAGAACCCACACACCACAACTAGAGAGAAGCCCGTGCACCACAACGAAGAGCCCGCACGTTGCAACGAAAGATCCCACATGCCTCAACGAAGATCCTGTGTGCCACAACTGAGACCTGACGCAGCCAAAAATAAATAAAATAAATAATAAACAAATCTTTAAAAAAGGAAAAGAATCCAGGAAGTACTGGGAGATTACTGTTGATTTTAATTCCCCCACTTGTCATACAACATCGACTGAATAACTCATGCCAATGTCCTGGGCACTGTCACTAACTGTAATCAACCATCAATCATCCTTCTCAGTTCCCAGAAACCACATGTGCACACTCCTCACACTGCTGCTAAAACCATAAATTAAAAATAAAAGAAAATTTTAAATTCTTGTAAGAGGACACAGGATAAATTCAGTGGCTTGAAGCTGTTTAAATCAGACAGAGAGTAACTCCATTTTAGATGGCACAGGGCTGGCTTAGTGGGAAGGAGAGTATCTGGGATTTCCACTTAACCTATTCATGGCACCTTAGACAGACATAAGCAGTAGAATTATTGAATGCTTAGAACTAAAAGGGATCTCAGAGAAAGTCCATTTTATCCCCATAGTTTATTATAAAGTACACAACAATAAAATGCCTTAAAAGCTGAATTATCACTCAAGTTCAAGTCCTTTGGCTCCTTGATTATCTTTCCAGTATAATACAAGGCCTTTCAAGTTCTTTTTGTTATTGTTACTAGTAAGAGTGTTAGTATTACTATGTGTCAGGCACTTGGCTAAATTCTTTACATTCAGACTCTTATTTAATAAAATTCCCAATAACCTATACAAGGGAATCCCTTATTCTCATTTTTATAGAATAAGAAATGAACTTAGAAGAGATCAGCGTAATTGATATAACACAGCTCTCTGTGGCAGGGGCCCATCTGGAAGCCCAAAGACAAAACTAGGATCCAAATCCCACACTCTTCTTTATCACGCAGACAACCTGCTCTCATTCACTGAGTGACAATCTGAAAGTCCTATCTCCTCAAACACTGTCCTAGAATAATTATATGCCCTAGAATAATTATACAACCCTCCGATATAATATTTCCTTTCAGATAGACAGGCAGACAGACAGGTAGATAGATAGATCCAGCCCATACTTGAGTCACTTACTTAAGCAGAAAAAGGTTAGGAATTTTGCTTGGATTATGCGGCTTTGGGATCAATTCTCCTATTCCCTTTTTTTGAGAGGACATGATTTGAAGCTTCTTTGTAGGAAGCTTCTACTAGAAAGAGTCATCTCACGCCATTCTTTCCACATGAACAAAGACATCACTGAGGCACTGGGTAGAAGCGAAGAGCATCAGACAAAGAGCTGAGAAATCTAAATATCAGTCCCAGCAAAGAGTAAAGCCAACTGTGACGAATGCCTTGGACTTCTGGAATACTGCCTCGGAGAACTCCACAACTGTCAGATAAAACAACTGCTCAAGTTATAATGAAAACTCTCCTTTGAAACTACCTCTGAGAGATGGACACAGTCTTGTGAGGTGAAGTATTTTCCAGAATAAAACCTGGTTTCTTATCTAAAATAAAATACTCCTAGTTTTGGCTCTTTAATGTGAGACTGAGCAAGAAAATGTACTGCTCTCCAAGACTCTCCAAGACATGCCCGGAGGTATGTCGATAAAAGAAGGTAATGTTTATATGTGTGATTTTGAAACTGTAAAATTCTTTACATGCATAAGTCAGAAATGGAAAGTCAACCTTGTTGGTTCTAAGTGGGGCAAAATACCCTGCTTTGTTCATTCCTTGCTGGAAGAGATAAATAGTTTAAGAGGTTATGGTGACATTGACCATTACTGCTTCTTTATTCCCAGAAATATAAGCACCACATTCAAAAGTTACTCAATACTCCAGTCATTACAAAAAAGTTACCAGCAACAGAAAACACTGTAGTGATGCTGGGTGGTTTTCTTTAATTTTCTTTTCTTTTTTTTTTATGCCTTAAGAGAGAGAAGATCTTTTTGAGTCTTTGATCCTCAGACAAAAATAAAACCTGAGTCTGAAAACCCAAAGGCTTCACGTTTCTGTGAACAGCGCTGAACATGCACAATGAAGAATTTATGGCCCATGATGTGAGTCGATTTCTTCGATAAGGGGCCTAAATTTAATGTGGCTGTGACCTTCCTGAGCCAATGGCTGGAGACTTGAAGCAATGTGTGTGGGCCAGCTGTGGAATTTGGCTCTGCTCCTGGTTGAAGTCACCTCCCTTCTCCAAAAATTCTTTAAATACTGGATGAGTTGTGTGTATGTAGAGGTTGCAGGGGGAGGAGGAGAGTTGGGAGCTGCCAGCAAATGACAACAGATGAGCTCCTGAAACTTTAACAAGTTGTTGGGGAGCATTCCACGTGTGGGGTTTGAAGACTGTTCCACGGTCCTTTGGTGACAGTAATAAGCTTATTGGAAAGGATAAGATTTTCAAGTGAATTTTATTTTTGGAAAGGGAAGAGTGTATATTACATAGGAAAAATCCTTGCAATTCAGATCACACTGAAGGTCCACTCGTGAAAGCACTTAGGCTGGCTGACTTGACTAGAGTACCTGTATTCAGGCATGAGCACTGTACACATGGTCATGATTTACTGTAAAATTTCTGAAAGTATGTGACTTTTAGGTGCTCACCCAGTACTAAAACTTGTACCTGAACTTTCTGGAAATGTTCATTTAATACCCATGTATACAGTCCCAGGCAAAGACAAATGCAACATTTAGAGTTGCTGATATAGAATATCATTGGTAGCTTCTGAGTTTATACTCTTAGTATGACATGGTTCACTCACAAAATTAGCTGAGAGACCCATATACTAGTCTGGTCAAATCTTTGACTTGCTTTTCCCATGACAGAAATATTTTCCTTAAAACAAATACTATTTTACAATTATGCAATTTCATTTTATTAACAATCTTGGTTTCATGACATAGTATTAAAAATTTTGCTCATGGGGTATGTTATACCTTTGCTCTATGCTTCTGTAAGAGAATGTTTTCATAATAAAAACGTTTTTAAACAGAAAACCAGAGAGTTCAATTTCTTAGAAAAATATGCCTGTGATCCTTTTGTCTGTTTGCCCATTAAATTGTATCTAAATTCATTAACTGAATTGAAATGGCAAAATACCATTGTGCCTTTTTCTTTAAGTATTATTCAAATAGAATAGAAAAAAAATTATTTTAAAATAAAAATTCTCAGAGCAAATAGCTCATAGTCCTTTTCAGAGCTTTATAAAACTTTCATTGTCTGCATGTTCTTCATCCAGAAAAATCTTTTGCAGAATGATCTTAATCTGCCCCCATTAACTTTTTGATCATGGGTAAGTCACTTACACCCCCAGATCTGTTTCCTCATCTGTTTATGGAGAGGTATTAGAAATGGTTCTAAGTTATCTTCTAGCCCTAAATTTTCATGAATAATAAGATCTTATGGTCCCAAACCATTCTCTAGACATTTTTTCATAGCATTTGTATTTAACTGTATATTGCACTTCAGCAAATGGTTTATTGTGTTCCAGAGGCCCAGAAGAATAAATGGAGCATTTAGTAACTAACCTATGTCCCAAGTCTATAAGTAAAAAAAAAAAAAAAAAAAAAATTTAACTTAATATAGTAGCATAATAGATTTTATGTGGAAAGTTAACAAGAAAAAAAGTAAAAATAGAATTATTATCCTTATTCAAGAGGTGTAAGTTGATGCACAGACAGTTAAACAATTTGAGTAAGTATGTTAGCTCTAGCAGAACCAGGCCAGGAAAAGGGAAATATTATTAGGCATCAACTATGCTGCAGACAACATGTTATGTTTTTTCACATATATTATCTCAATGATCCTCCAGGACAGGCATTGTTATCTCCATTTTTAACAATAAGATAACCAGGACCAGAGAGATTATGCTATCTGCTGCTTCGAATTATGCTAATTGGTACTTTCAAGTATGGAATTGAAACAGGAGTGTTTTGGCTGCAAGTAACAGAACGTATGATTGACAGTGACTTAATCAAATAGTGTTTTATATTTTTTAAGTAACAAGAGGCCTGGAATTAAGTAATTCAAGGATTTGTTCAACCACTCAATGCTGGATCCAATTCTCTATGGTTCTTGTCACCTAACCCTGACAGTTACAGATGGCTGAAGGTCTACATCACTCAGAAGTACTATAAGAACAAAAGATACAAAATCTTGTGAGTGTATGTATATGTGTACGAAAGATAACTGAAATTATCAAAACCTAGAAGTTCCTGGAGAAACATTCACCACTTGTCTCATAGTCAAATTTTACCCAAAAAGACAACTATGGAAGCAAAAAGTAGGTACAGGACCACTGGGAAAAACAGTCACTGCGAGGTGATCCATTCAGAGGCATGAATGAGCAACACACATTCAGTGAAAACCAGCTAATGTAAATAAACAAGATACTTTTCTACCCAAGGAAAGTCTTTTTAAAGAAACAAATAAATGTTGCTGTTGACATGATGGGCTCTCCCTTCAACGTCTCACAGATGTGATCTGCCGCACATCTATGCTGGTAACAAATGTTAATTCTGTGAACTTGTGTTCATTGTCAGTTAAAAATAACAAAATTTTACAGCAGTACACCATAACACCCATGACTTGTCCTAATTCTTCTAAGGCTCTGGATTCCTCTAGCATAATGTGCTTATGAGCCAGTAGAACCAGGGCACAAACACCTAGGACTGCATAGCTCTAGGCCCTGCCTTTCTACTACTTGATGCTGCTTTTCTATTCCTAACAAACAATAGCTTTAAAATTCCTTTTATTTTCTGAAACCACCTTGCACCTTTCTCCAAGATCTTCCTTCTTTAGGTTTTCTTCACCATCTTTTCTCCTTTATTAAAATTTCTTCTTTGGCATTCCTTTTTTTAATCCTAAAAAATTTTTCACCAGCTCAGAGTATCTATTTTAGAACTTATAGACATATCAAATCTCTGGGGTAGATGTGTTTCTTTAGAGCCTGCTAAAGTACTTTACAGATGTCCCTGAGGATTCATATTCCCAGCAGGTTTGCAGAATTAATGCTGGTGCATTTCCTACTAGCCTTTCTGCTTCATGTTGTTCATGCAGATGAGGTAGAGTTGCTCACAGAATATTATTTCAAAAAGGATTTGGGGGCTTCCCTGGTGGCGCAGTGGTTGAGAGTCCGCCTGCCGATGCAGGGGACACGGGTTCGTGCCCCGATCCCGGAAGATCCCACATGCCGCAGAGCGGCTGGGCCCACGAGCCATGGCCGCGGAGCCTGTGCGTCCGGAGCCTGTGCTCCGCAACGGGAGAGGCAGGCTCCGCAACGGGAGAGGCCACAGCAGTGAGAGGCCCGCGTACAGAAAAAAAAAAAAAAAAAAAAAAAGGATTTGGTATGCAAAGAAGGTAATTTCAAATACTGAATCTCATATGGTCACTGTCCCCTTTTATATGGGAAAAGGTGCCATGAATATACGTATACTTCAAGAAAAAACAAATGCCTATAATTCCTGCACACCTTTTGGATATGTAAAATTTCAGTAGGATTCTTCTTCTTAAAGCATTAAGTAAAAAAGAAGACCCATAATACATAGCCTACAGTTGATAGAAACACCACTCTCAGGTCATGACCTTAGAGTCATGACATATTAACAGCATCAGTTTATAAGTGCAGCATGGGGTGTGAAAAGCAGCAAACTGGATTCAAGGACTGGATGTAAGGGCTTCATAACATTTCTCAGGGATGAATACATGACTAAAATTAACAGCCTGGTGACTAGATTTGGGCTTTGTGTATATTTTCCCTGGATGTGTGATATGAGGCTTTGGCTACCTAATGGCACCATTCCATTCAGGCAGAGCAATAGCCTGCTATCCTCAGAGCAGCCATGTCCCAGTGTTATATAAGGATATGCTTGAAAAACAGACAGAAAAAGTGAGTAGGGTCTCCCCAAATAAAGGTCTAGTCTCAGACCTAACACTGTCAGTGGAACCTTCCACAAATCACTTTCCCTCTCTAGATCTGTTCCCTCCTCTGTAAAATGAGAAAATTCTAATATTCAATATTAGAGCATCCCTGAGGTCACTTCCAACTACAAAATACTATAGTTCAGTATTATGTGCTCTAAAATCTAACCAGTCCAACTACAGAAGGCAGAGAGGAAAGGACAGATTCGGCCATTTATTTTCATGTACCTTCTCCTCTGATTTCCCATTACAATGTCTTTGAAACTCACTTTTAGCATTTGTATAATAATTACCTTTATGTGTGACAGGACCGGGTTTTCTTCTCCTTTAATCCCCTTCTTTTCTTTCCCTATTTCCCCCACCATTCATTGGCATTCATACCTCTTCCCTCAAAAGGGATCTTTGGGCAGATGGAGGAAAGCAAAAGAGCATACGATTCTGAACTCATATCAAAATTATGCCCAAAAAAGGTGATTAATATTACAGAGAGAAGGCTTTATTTTTCTTATAGGTGGAGGACCTTCTCATGGAACCTAAGGAACATGTTACGTTCCCTCCAGCTCAGAGTTCTCCAGACTTTCTCAGTCCAAGGCACCTTAAATGTCAACTTAATTAAGACCAAACAAAATACCTAACAGTTCCATTTATGAAGTTATTAAATTCAAACCCTTAAAAAGCACCTTAGGCCTAATAACTTAGAGCAGTTTGAAAAAAATACTATGCATAAATTGAAAGGAAAAAATATTTTTATTTTATAAATAACCACAATCACTTATCTAATGAAATGTGTGTGCCTGTTGGGCACCACACAACTTCTTAAGCCTTGGAATTATATTGCACGTTGCCACTGCCATTTCTTATTACACACTGATTTTCAAGGATACTGGCTTTTTATCACAGCAACTATGACTTCACTGAAAGCAATTTGCACTGTATGTTAAAACTGTAGTTCACCAGCAATTCCACTCATGGGTATATATCCCCCCCAAAATGAAAACACTAATTCAAAAAGATACATGTACCCCAATGTTCACTGCAGCATTATTTACAATAGCCAAAAATGGAAGCAACCTAAGTGTCCATCAACAGACGAATGGATAAAGAAGATGTGGTGTATATATATATAAATATACAATGGAATACTACTCAGCCATAAAAAGAATGAAATTTTGCCATTTGCAACAACATGGATGGACTTGAAGGGTATTATGCTAAGTGAAATAAGACAGAGAAAGACAAACATATGATATCACTTATGTGTGGAATCTAAAAACTAAAACAAACTAGTGAATATAACAAAAAAGAAACAGACTCACAGATATAGAAAACAAACTAGTGGTCACCATGGGGAAGAGGGAAAGGGGAACAGAAAACAGGAGTAGGAGATTGAGGTACAAACTACTATGTACAAAATAAATAAGCTACAAGGATATACTGCACAACACAGGGACTATGGCCAATATTTTATAATAACTATGAATGGAATGTGACCCTTAAAATTGTGAATCACGGGCTTCCCTGGTGGCGCAGTGGTTGAGAGTCCGCCTGCCGATGCAGGGGACACAGGTTCGTGCCCCGGTCCAGGAAGATCCCACATGCCGCCAAGTGGCTGGGCCCGTGAGCCATGGCCGCTGAGCCTGCACGTCCAGAGCCTGTGCTCCGCAATGCGAGAGGCCACAGCAGTGAGGGGCCCGCATAATGCAAAAAAAAAAAAAAAAAAAAAATTGTGAATCACTATGTTGCACACCTGAAACATATAATATTGTACATCAACTATACCTCAATTAAAAAAAAAAACTTAAAAAAATAATGCAGTTCACATGGTATCCAGCAGAGGTCAATCAGTTTTCCTCAAAAACAAAATATCCATCGTGGTAGTGCCTCTTTGAATTTGCTGCTGTGTCCAGGGGCAACTTGACACAGACTTTGGAACCCACAGCCTTAGCTCCCTTCACAGGAAAACAGTTGTAATTGGAACCAATCTGGTACTAATTGTCTGAACTCCAGAAAACCAACAGGAGATAAGATGGGTAAAATGTGGACAGGGCCATAAGGAAAGCAGAGGGAGGGAAACCAAAGAAAAAGGAAGGACTCCTAGTTGCCCATCCAACATGGACTTCATGAAAAAATGGTAGTTGACTCAATGGGAAAAGTAAAGTAAAATACTTCACATCCCTAAGCCTCAGCCATTATGGACATAAGTAAGAGTTTACATATGCATCTGTCTCCCTCACTAGATTAAAACACAAGCAAAAGATCTTGCTCATTTCAGGATGCCTCTGAATACCTAATTCAATACATTTTGTTGTATTGAATTCCCTTACCCAGATCACTGAACTTAAATCTAACTGCAGTAGAATGCTCTGATGTATTTTACACCTCTGGAGTTAGGGTTTCGTAGAATTCAGCACACAGATTAATGGAGAGTATGAAGGTTTTTCTATTGCTCTACTTTTGGGATCCCTTCATGTCCCTGCTGGAATGCTGAGAAGAGGACTGGATTTATGGTTTACTTTGTGTTTCAGACTAAGTACCTAAACCAGCAATGCATGAAGTCCAAAAGTGTACCCTCACTTATTTTACCTCAAAAATTACATTTGTCAGAGTTGATCCCATGGCTTTTTACTGTGTGAGCTATAACATGAGAGAACTTCTCCCTAACTTCTGTTAGCCTTTGACTTACCAATGTAATCAAAATGTCAGCTCTGTCTGTATCATCATTTGCCAGGAAAACATGTCAAACAATTATTGCCCAGAGAGATCAAAAGGATGTGGGCTTTTTTCTTTAATTTGGTGATGAAAAGGACAGTTTAAAGAATGAAATTAAGTGACTAAACGTGGAGTAGAATAACTGGTTTATATTCCTTCTGCATTTGGAAACATTATCACTGTTTCAATTTACAAGTTCTTGAGAGAGGGTGTTTGCTTTTTGTTTGTTTGGGGTTTTTTTATCTGGTTATATCATTTTGTTCACAGTCCCAGACCTAATCATACTTTGCACTTATCTTGCTCACCTTTCATCAGAAAATTGCCATGCTAGGGATAGCCTGTGTGGCCAGATTCTTCCCCAGTGGCTGCACATAATGTGCAAGCCAGCTCTCTAAAAATCAAAGGGATGAAGGAATGCAGACCCCTAGAATCAGCAATCGAAATAGCCTACTGGGAAGGACACCTGATAAGTGCACTTACTTTACAAGCAAGGAAGGGATGGGATGGAATCAAATATCTCAGAGAGTAAAGAAAATGAGCACTTAGCATAGGCCCAGAAATACACTGTAGACTTATAAACCTTACCTCATTCAGCCACATTACAGAAGAAACTGAGGTCATCAGTGCTGATATAGCTTGCCTTTGATCAGCTACAGGGCAGAATTAAGATCTAAACCTTGGTCAAGTAAAGCATCAAGTCAACATCCACTTGCCACACAATTTTTTGACATAAAGCTGAGCTGTTGCCATTGCAAATCTATGGAATCACTGGGTTTGAGGGGGAATACTAAAGGGTCCCAGTTCCCTTTCCAACTTGAAGTTAGGAAAGTCCTTTTAGCATCATCCCACCTACAGCGGGAGACAGTGGCCCTTAGGGGAAGGCATATCAATAGCAGTGCAGAATGATACCTCAGAGTTAATGACAGTTAGCTCTCAGTCACATAATATGAGCTGGCTAGCAATGTATTTCGAACAGGGCTTCTCTCCCTCCTGCCATAAATTTATTCCTCCCTGTCATTTCCATTATAAGCCCATTATAATCCCTTCCCTTCCTTATTGTCAAGATTGGTTAACTTGACTTTATCAGCTTTTTTCCATGGGTAAAATCTGGCCTGATCAGCTTCATATTTTCTTCCTGTTTTCAACCAGTTGTAGAACTAAAAATGTTTAAAGCTAGACAAAGCTATTGTTCTTAAAAACGTGTTTTGAACAAAACCATCCTGCATGCCAAGTCCATAGATACTTTTTCAAGTATTAAATGTTTAATGACAAAAAAGCAACAACTAACCAGAGAACAGATCTCAGTGAACAGCTTTTATTTGAACCTATAAGGCTGCAAGGCAGATACAATTTAAGACAACTCCTAGAAAACAAAGTCTACGTTTTACCTATTGTCTTAGGTCTGGTTCCCTAGAAGCAGAGCCAAAGACAGAGATTTAGGCACCAGAGACTTATTGAGGGTGTATTCTTCATGAAAAATCTGCAAAAGAGTGAGGGAAATAGGAGAGGGAAGGGGAAGCAGTCTTGGCCCATGCCAAGCAGGTAATGAAGGAGGGGGGCCCCTCTGGGTTGTAGATATTACAGAGTTGTCCTCTCTTAAGGAAAGGAGCCAGGCTCTGGTCTGCCTCTATCAGCGCATCACTGACTGCTAGAGGTGCTGGGGAGGTGACTGGTAGAGAATAGGCCGGTAACCTTCCAGGCATCTCTATGAAAGGCAGCTCCATCAGCCAGGACAATTTTCTGAGGAAGTTAGCAGGTATATGCTGTTAACAGCAGAGGGATGGATGCGCCAGCTGAAAAAGAGGATCTGGGTGGATATCTACAGCATCTACTACAGCATCTCAAAGTGTGGTTTTCTAGGAACTTGTTAGAAATGCAAATTCCTCACCCCACCCCAGACCCACTGAATCAGAAACCTGAAATGGGAGCAGTGATCTATTTTTTAACACACCCTCCCGGTGATTCTGACGCACAATGTTCCAGGTGATTCTCTGAGTTTGAGAATCACTGAACATCTACCTTCCCACCAAGAATTACAAATCACAACACTATTCACTAACAAACTTAAGTTAGTGCAAGTCATGTTGTAACCAGGAACCCCTTTTAAGATATTTTGATTCAGATATCTATAAAAGAGAACCCCATAAATAAATGCCAAGCTTCTATTAGCCAAACGTATTTCCACTTTTAGTTATTTTCTCTATTTTCCCCTAATTTTCTGGACTCTTTCCATGACTTGAGGGCTCTGTGCAACCTCTTCCCTGGAGTCTTTTTAAGAAGGCTTAATTAGTCTCATACACTCATGGGTCATAAACTCTACCTGCTCCCAAAGGGGGATTTATAACTCAATGAAGATTTTGTGTTGTGTTAGATACTCCTTTTTGGAATAAACCTTGTGAATAGTAAGTTGACATTTTACAGTCATTTTGCCCTGAGTAAGATCTTATTATTTTCTTAACTAAGCAAAGTGAAAAAATTAGGCATCCTACAATCAAATGTCTCTCTTGCAAGAAGTTAACGACTTCACACTATTAGCTAGGTTCATTCATTTCTCTCTAGAGAGTATGGAGGCAGAAGCGTTTGAAGGATTTTTTTCCCACAAACTTCCCTCTTAACTTTTCCTTTTCACCATTAAAAATCTATATTGGGGCCTCCCTGGTGGCGCAAGCGGTTGAGAGTCCGCCTGCCGATGCAGGGGATACGGGTTCGTGCCCCGGTCTGGGAGGATCCCATATGCCGCGGAGCGGCTGGGCCCGTGAGCCATGGCCGCTGAGCCTGCGCGTCCGGAGCCTGCGCGTCCGGAGCCTGTGCTCCGCAACGGGGGAGGCCACAACAGTGAGAGGCCCGCATACCGCAAAAAAAAAAAAAAAAAAATCTATATTGAAGTATTATCTTAAATACTGGAAAATATTATAAACACTGCATTAAAGAATCTGCTTTCCAGAGCTAATGATATCTCCTTTATTACTGGTACTGTTATTATCATGAGCTATTTTAAACATAGAGGAAACTCCAGAGAATAATATAACAAACATCTGTAAAATCACATGTAGATTTTTAATTATTAATATTTTGTCATGTTTTCTTCAGAGCCTTCTTAAAAACAGAAAAGTTTTACAGGCATTATCAAAGCTCTCCTGACCTAGGAGGAAGGCACATAGGTGTCAGGCACATAGGTGTCAACTGCATAACCACTAGATTTGTTACCCTGCACACAAATTTCTGCACTATGTACTAAATTTCTGCTTTACAATGTTGTGTTAGTTTCTGTTGTACAACAAAGTGAATCAGCTATATGTATACATATATCCTCTCTCTCTTGAGCCTCCTTCCCAACTCCCCCATCCCTCCCTTCTAAGTCATCACAGAGCACCAAGCTAAGCTCCCTGTGCTATACAACAGCTTCCCACTAGCTATCTATTTTACACATGGTAGTGTATATATGTCAATGCTACTCTCTCACTTTGTCCCACCCTCCCCTTCCCCACCTGTGGCCACAAGTCTGTTCTCTATATCTTGCATTATTTTTTATATTATATTTTGCAATAAAAATGTTTTAAAAGATATAATATTTTACCTAGTTGTGTTATTCTATAAAATGTAAAATCTAATGAGATAATTTAAAACAATTCAAGGGATAAACGAGAAACTTTTCAAAACAAATATTTCAAAATAAAAGTCATAAAGTTATAAATAAAATCTTTTTAGTAAATATAACATGTATTCATTTTATAAAAGAATAGAAATATGGGTTTATGATTTAAGGAAAACTAAATAGAAACAGTTTAAAATTAAAGTAATTAAAGATTAGAAAATTAATACTAATGAAAATAAACAGCAAAAGAGATAAAACAGAAGTTTTATAATCTTGAAGGTGAAGAAGCATTCTTTAAAAAAATTGTAAAAATCCAGGAAGTCCAAAGAAAATTTAAAAATTAACAGCATCAAGAGTATCTAGCGGGCTTCCCTGGTGGCACAGTGGTTGAGAGTCCGCCTGCTGATGCAGGGGAAACGGGTTCGTGCCCCGGTCTGGGAAGATCCCACATGCCGCGGAGCGGCTGGGCCCGTGAGCCATGGCCGCTGGGCCTGTGCATCCGGAGCCTGTGCTCTGCAATGGGAGAGGCCACAACAGTGAGAGGCCCACATACCGCAAAAAAAAAAAAAAAAAAAAAAGAGTATCTAGCTATAAGAACGTTTGTTTGACGACGATACCTAATAAACCAGCTTTTCAACTAATCAGTAGATTGGGAGATATTACTCTCAATAAATGAAGAAAATAATGAATATATAGGATATATAAAAATCTCTTACAAAAAATATAAAAAAGAGACAGTACTCCCTCCACCCACCCCCACCAAAAAAAAAGTCTCTCAGAAAAAATTCTAATAACTAAAATTTAATACAGGACTCCTCTAAACAAAAAAGCAGATTGCATGGGGTAGGAAGTAGCAATGCTTTTAGGTTAAAGAGTCAAAAATTATTGAGGCATATCTGGTATAAGTATATGTATACATATATAAATATAAGTTTTGTGTATACACATCATCACATATTATTATATTAGTTTCCTATTGCTGCATAAGAAATTACCCCAAAACTCAGCAGCTTAAAACAACAAACAAATATTATCTCACACAGAATTTGTGGGTCAAGAATCCAGGAATGATCTAGCTGGGCGGTTGTGCGTCAAAGTGCCTTACAAAGGTGAAGTAAAGATATCAGCCAAGGCTGCAGTCACCTCAAGACTCAATCAGAGAATCTTTTTTCAAGCTCACTGGTTGGTGGTAGACCTCAGGTCCTCATTGTTGGCTGGAAGCTTCAGTTTCTTGTCCTATAGGCCTTTCCGTAGGACTGCTAACAACATGGCAGCTTGCTTCCCCCAGAGCAAGTGAACTGAGAGAGAGAGATTCCCAACATGTAAACCAGTCTTTCATAGCCTAATTTCAAAGTGACATGCTATCACTTCTGCCAAACTCTATTAGTTAAAAGCAAGTCGGAGGGACCTTCAAGATGGCAGAGGAGTAAGATGTAGAGATCACCTTCCTCCCCACAAATACATCAAAAATACATCTACATGTGGAACAGCTCCTACAGAGGACCTAGTGAACATTGGCAGAGGACCTCAGACTTCCAAAAAGGAAAGGAAATCCCCATGTACCTGGGTAGGGCAAAAGTAAAAAGAACAAAGAGATAAAGGAATAAAGACGGGACTTGTGCCTCTGGGAGAGAGCTGTGAAGCAGGAAAAATTTCCACACACTAGGAAGCCCTCTGACTGGCAGGGACAGGGGCATGGAGCCTCAGAGCCACAGAGGAGAGCGCAGCAACAGGGGTGCAGAGGGCAAAGAGGAGAGATTCCCGCACAGAGGATCAGTGCCGACCAGCACTCACCAGCCCGAGAGGCTTGTCTGCTCACCTGCTGGGGCAGGTAGGGGCCGGGAGCTGAGGCTCGGGCTTCAGAGGTCAGACCCCAGGGAGAGGACTGCTGTTGGCTGCATGAAGACAGCGTGAAGGGGGCTAGTGCACCACAGCTAGCTGGGAGGGAGTCCGGGAAAAAGTCTGAACCTGTCGGATAGACAGGAGACCACTGTTTTGGGGTGAGTGAGGAGAGGGGCTTCCTGCTCTGTGAGCCCACAGACATCAGAACACCTAAGCCACCTCCAGAGACAGACGAGAGCCACAGCTATCATCCTGGACCCCAGAGGCAGGCACAGACCGCTATCGCTGCCATCACTACCACCAAGGATCTTGGGTGCAAGCACAGGTAACTACCGACATCCTCCTGGGAGCCTGTGCAGCATGACACTGCCAGGGTCCCGTGATCCAGGGCCAGCTTCCGCAGGAGAACACATGGCACACCTCATGGCCTCTGCCGCTGCAGACACACCCCACATTCCAATTGTGACTACCGTACCCCTCCCTCTCCCCAGCCTGAGTGAGCAAGAGGGCCCGAATCAGCTGCTGCTTTAACCACCTCCTGTCTGGGAGGGGAAGAGACGCCTGAGGGAGGCCTACACTCAGAGGCAGGGCCAAAACCAAAGCTGAACTGCATGAGCTGTGCGAACAAAGAAGAGAAAGGGAAGTTTCTCCAGGCAGCCTCAGGAACAGCTGGAGTAGCAACACCCCTATCAGACAAAATAGACTTTAAAATAAAGACTATTACAAGAGACAAAGAAGGACACTACATAATGAAGAAGGGATCAATCCAAGAAGAAGACATAACAATTCTAAACATTTATGCACCCAACATAGGAGCACCTCAATACATAAGGCAAATGCTAACAGTCATAAAAGGGGAAATCGACAGGAACACAATAATAGTAGGGGACTTTAACACGCTACTTTCACCAATGGACAGATCATACAAACTGAAAATAAATAAGGAAACACAAGCTTTAAATGACACATCAGACTGGCTGTACTTAACTGATATTTATAGGACATTCCATCCAAAAACAACAGAATACACTTTCTTCTCAAGTGCACATGGAACATTCTCCAGGATAGATCATATCTTGAGTCACAAATCAAGCCTTGATAAATTTAAGAAAATTGAAATCATATCAAGTATGTTTTCCAACCACAACACTGTGAGACTAGATATCAATTACAGGAAAAAGCTGTAAAAAATACAAGCACATGGAGGCTAAACAATACGCTACTAAATAACCAACAGATCACAGAAGAAATCAAAAAGGAAATTAAAAAATACCTGGAAACAAATGACAATGAAAACACAATGACCCAAAACCTATGGGATGCAGCAAAAGTGGTCCTAAGAGGGAAGTTTATAGCAATAAAATCCTATTTCGATAAACAAGAAACATCTTAAATTAAAAAAACCTAAACTTACACCTAAAGCAATTAGAGAAAGAAGAACAACAACAAAAAAAACAACCCAAAGTTAGCAGAAGGAAAGAAATAATAAAGATCAGATCAGAAATATATGAAAAAGAAATGAAGAAAACAACAGCAAAGATCAAAAAAAAAAACCTGGTTCTTTTGTTATCAAACAAAATTAATAAACCATTACCCAGAATCATCAGGGAAAAAAGGTGGGGGGGCTTCCCTGGTGGCGCAGTTGTTGAGAGTCTGCCTGCCGATGCAGGGGACACGGGTTCGTGCCCCAGTCCGGGAAGATCCCACATGCCGCGGAGCGGCTGGGCCTGTGAGCCATGGCCGCTGAGCCTGCGCTCCGCAACAGGAGAGGCCACGAGAGTGAGAGGCAGGCATACCGCAAAAAAAAAAAAAAAAAAAAAAAAAAAAAAGAAAGATAAAAGGGAGAAGACTCAGATCAACAGAATTAGAAATGAAAAAGGAGAAATAACAACTGACACTGCAGAAATACAAGGGTTCATGAGAGACTACTACAAGCAACTATGTGTCAATAAAATGGACAACCTGGAAGAAATGGACAAATTCTTAGAAAAGTACAAGCTTCCAAGACTGAACCAGGAAGAAATAGAAAATATGAACAGACGAATCACAAGCACTGAAATTGAAACTGTGATTAAAAATCTTCCAACAAACAAAAGACCAGGTCCAGATGGCTTCACATGTGAAATCTATCAAACATTTAGAGACGAGCCAACACCTACCCTTCTCAAACTCTTCCAGAATACATCAGAGGGAGGAACACTCCCAAATTGATTCTACGAGGCCACCATCACCCTGATACCAAAACCAGACAAAGATGTCACAAAGAAAGAAAACTACAGGCCAATTATCACTGATGAACATAGATGCAAAAGTCCTCAACAAAATACTAGCAAAGAGGATCCAACAGCACATTAAAAGGATCATACACCACGATCGTGGGGTTTATTCCAGGAATGCAAGGATTCTTCAATATACGCAAATCAATCAACATGATACACCATATTAACAAACTGAAGAATAAAAACCATATGATCATCTCAATAGATGCAGAAAAAGCTTTCGACAAAATTCAACACCCATTTATGATAAAAACCCTCCAGAAAGTAGGAATAGAGGGAACTTACCTCAACATAATAAAGGCCATATATGACAAACCCACAGCCAACATTGTCCTCAATGGTGAAAAACTGAAACCTTTTCCACTAAGATCAGGAAAAAGACAAGGTTGCCCACTCTCACCACTATTATTCAACATTGTTTTGGAAGTTTTAGCCACAGCAATCAGAGAAGAAAAAGAAATAAAAGGAATCCAAATCGGAAAAGAAGAGGTAAAGCTATCACTGTTTGCAGATGACATGATACTAAACATAGAGAATCCTAAAGATGCTACCAGGAAACTAGTAGGGCTAATCAATGAATTTGGTAAAGTAGCAGGATACAAAATTAATGCACAGAAATCTCTTGCATTCCTATGCACTAATTATGAAAAATCTGAAAGAGAAATTAAGGAAACACTCCCATTTACCACTGCAACAAAAAGAATAAAATACATAGGAATAAACCTACCTAAGGAGACCAAAGACCTGTATGTAAAAAACTATACGACACTGATGAAAGAAATTAAAGATTATACAAACAGATGGAGAGATATACCATGTTCTTGGATTGGAAGAATCAACATTGTGAAAATGACTATACTACCCAAAGCAATCTACAGATTCAATGCAATCCCGATCCAACTACCAATGGCATTTTTCACAGAACTAGAACAAAAATATTCACAATTTGTATGGAAACACAAAAGACCCCAAACAGCCAAAGCAATCTTGAGAAAGAAAAACAGAGCTTGAGGAATCAGGCTCCCTGACTTCAGACTATACTACAAAGCTATAGTAATCAAGACAGTATGGTACTGGCACAAAAACAGAAATATAGATCAATGGAACAGGATAGAAAACCCAGAGACAAACCCACATACATATCGTCACCTTATTTTTGATAAAGGAAGCAAGAATATACAATGGAGAAAAGACAGCCTCTTCAATAAGTGGTGCTGGGAAAACTGGACAACTACATGTAAAAGAATGGAATTAGAACACTCTCTAACACCATACACAAAAATAAACTCAAAATGGATTAAAGATCTAAATGTAAGGCCAGACACTATAAAGCTCTTAGAGGAAAACATAGGCAGAACACTCTTTGACATAAAACACAGCAAGATCCTTTTTGACCCAACTCCTAGAGAAATAGAAATAAAAACAAAAATAAACAAATGGGACCTAATGAAAGCTTTTGCACAGCAAAAGAAACCAAAAACAAGACGAAAAGACAACCCTCAGAATGGGAGAAAATATTTGCAAATGAAGCAACAAAGGATTAATCTCCAAAATTTACAAGCAACCCATGCAGTTCAATATCAAAAAAACAAACAACCCAATCCAAAAATGGGCAGAAGCCCTACATAGACATTTATTCAAAGAAGATATACAGATTGCCCACACACACATGAAAGAAGAATGCTCAACATCATTAATCATTAGAGAAATGTAAATCAAAACTACAATGAGGTATCACCTCACACCAGTCAGAATGGCCATCATCAAAAAATCTACAACCAATAAATGCTGGAGAGGGTGTAGAGAGAAGGGAACCCTCTTGCACTATCGGTGGGAATGTAAATTGATACAGCCACTATGGACAACAGTATTGAGGTTCCTTAAAAAACTAAAAATAGAACTACCATACAACCCAGTAATCCCACTACTGGGCATATACCCTGAGAAAACCATCATTCAAAAAGAGTCATGTACCACAATGTTCAATGCAGTTCTATTTACAATAGCCAGGACAGGGAAGCAACTTAAGTGTCCATCGACAAATGAATGGATAAAGAAGACTTGGCACATATATACAATGGAATATTACTCAGCCATAAAAAGAAATGAAATTGAGTTATTTGTAGTGAGGTGGATGGACCTAGAGTCTGTCATACAGAAAGTGAAGTAAGTCAGAAAGAGAAAAACAAATACCGTATGCTAACACATACATATGGAATGTAAAAAAAAATGGTTATGAAGAACGTAGGGGCAGGACAGGAATAAAGATGCAGACCTACTAGAGAATGGACTTGAGGACACGGGGCGGGGGAAGGCGAAGCTGGGATGAAGTGAGAGAGTGGCATGGACTTATATATACTACCAAATGTTAAACAGATAGCTAGTGGGAAACAGCCGCATAGCACAGGGAGATCAGCTTGGTGCTTTGTGACCACCTAGAGGGGTGGGATAGGGAGCATGGGAGGGAGGGAGACACAAGAGGGAAGAGATATGGGGATATATGTATATGTATAGCTGATTCACTTTGTTATAAAGCAGAAACTAACACACCATTGTAAAGCAATTATACTCCAATAAAGATGTTAAAACTTTTTTAAAATAAAAAAAAGATACAGGCACCCCAATGTTCACTGCAGCACTTGGCTATTTATAAAAGACATGGAAGCAACCGAAATATCCATCAACAGCGGAATGGATAAAGAAGACTGGTATATATGCACAATGGAATATTACTCAACCATAAAAAATGAAATAATGCCATTTGCAGTAACATGGATGGACCTAGATACTATCACACTAAGTGAAGTAAATCAGAGAAAGACAAATATCATATGATATCACTTATACGTGGAACCTAAAAGAAAATGATACAAATGAACTTATTTATAAAACAGAAACAAACTCACAGACTTTGAAAACAAACTTATGGTTACCAAAGGGGAAAGGTGGGGGAGGGATAAATTAGGAGTTTGGGATTAACATATACACACTGCTATATATAAAACAGATAAACAATAAAGACCTACTGTATAGCACAGGGAACTCTACTCAATATTCTGTAATAACCTATATGGGAAAAGAATCTGAAAAAGAATGGATATTTGTATATGTATAAGTGAATCACTTTGCTGTACACCTGAAACTAACACAACATTGTAAATCAACTATACTCTATAAAATAAAAATTAAATTTTAAAAAAGCACTTTTAGAAAACTAATATGATATATATCTGCATGCTCTAATTCTTGATATGATTAATTACAATCTTCCTTTTAATGTTTATTAAAGTACTCTTAAGATATTCAACTCTTAGCCATAAATAATCTTCTCTGTTTCTTCATTGTTTATTTGATTTCCAAGGAATATAATTCTTAAACTTGAAGTCTATGATGATCACAAAGCTTCTTTGTATGGAAAATTGGCTTTGTTCACTTCATCATAGAGTATTTTCATATGGGAAATTTTATTTTTTTCAACAATCTATAGAAATATTTGTTACAAGAAGCTATAAATTTTTAAATATATTTGTTAGAAAAAAATTGAATTTTTTCCCACTGTAAATGAATTCACCAACCATGGTGGTAATTAACCTCTGCAAATTAATTTATGAGCCTTGTGATAACTAATCCTCCATTGTAGTATGTTGTGTATGTTCTCTTATTAAATAGGAAGCATTTTTCCTAGCTCTGCCCTACAGGTGCAAAAATAAAAATCATCAGATAGGTTTCCTCCACAATGAGCAGTAGGTTTGATTTCTTCCATAACCTTGCACAGCAACTCAAATGTATGCATGGAGTCATGGCTTGTGGACAGAAGCCTGGTTGGAGTAAAGAATATAAACTTTATGCCTTATTTTTTCCATACTCTTCCCTTTATCTACAATATCATTCCCCTAACATTTCTATCTGGTAACCTCCTATCAGCCATTCAATTCTGTGTGTGTGTATCCCATTCTCTCTCTCTCTCTCCATGTAGGACTTATTGCTATTTCTTTCATGTTCACCTAGTACTTAGATCATTTTTTGACTATGGCACTTGGCACACTATATATATTATTTATGTATATATGTCTTTCTATCAAACTAATCTATTAGACTTTTATGAAAGATCCCATGTCTTATCATTTCTATAACTTCAATGTCAAGCAGAGGAACTAGAGTATAATAGACATCCAGCCAATAGTCACTGAATTGAATTAAAGAAGACTGAATAATTACAGTGGAGTCAAATTACAGAGAATTTTGAAAGTCGGGGTGAGGAATTTTGACTTGATGGGGCAGGCTTCGGGGAGCTAGTGTGGAAGTGAAAGTTTTTTATAGGATACTAATTAATCTCTCAGACTCCTCCAATGGGGTCTAACCAATTTGAGAAATACATACATGGTGATTAAAATAAGGTATTATATTTATTTTCTAAGCACTAGGATCCTTGATAAAAGTGGAATGGCTAATGCAGCCCAGATCTGTGGCCAAAAATATTCACACTAGCTCTTCTCTGAATTGAACTTACCTAGCCAGTCACAAGAGGGGTAGGGAGGGAGAATACACACTGCCAGAAATCTATACCCTAGTGTGCTTACCACATGTGAGGCAAAAAACAGAGATAAGAAAGAAAGTCTAAGAAGGAACAAAAGCTAAGAAGCAGGGTCACACATGAGGAAAGATTTTTAATACATTATCCCCTCCCAACAAAGAAACTTGGTCCAGTAAATTTTTCCAGCTCTCTATCCAATTAGATTATTACCCCATAAAGAGGACTGAGTGAGGGATGCTGTCTTCCCTCTGAAAACTACTGTGTCCTTGAAGGCAGAGGAAAAAAGTCTTCATGAAAAGAAGAGAAGAAGGGGAACAAGGATTCCCTTCTGATATTAGTGCCATCACCCCAGCAAGAGAAAGTTTAAAGCAGCACTGTCCAGCAGAACTTTCTGTCCTAATGGAAAGAAATGTTTATATCTATGCTGCCCAATATGGTAGCCACTAAGCATGTGTGTCTACTGAATACTTGTTAAGTGACTAGATTGAAACCAAATGTTTAACTTTCTATAATTTTAATTAAATTTAAATAGCCACATCTGGATAATAATGGCATCCATATTAAACAGTACAGGTCTCTAAGAACAGCTGTCAGGTTATTCTGACAATGGTAGGCAGAGCTGGGTTAAGGCAGAGGCACTTAGGGCAGAGAACAGATTAGTAAAACCTACCATTCCCTTGGCACTTCCTGTACGCTGGTCATTGTTTCTGTTGCTAATAGTTTAATGTGGATTAAATAATTTAATCTTCACAAAAACACAATGCAGTCAATAACTTCATTATTTCCCTCTTTCACAAATAAGAAAACAGTACCCAAGATCACAGTTGATGAATGGCAGAATTGAGATTTGAACCCTGGAAGTCTGGCTCTGCCTGGGAGGGAAGCCACATAGACTGTGGCAGTAATGCAAATGTCAGGCGGACAGAGAAGAGGTAAAGTCAAGATTTTGAAAGAATTGTAGGATATAACAAACGAGAAAAATGGGTCTACAATCATACCATCGCCAATGACATTTTTCACTCCCTATTAAGCTCACAGCAAGATTAAGGTGACATTATGGTCTATTGTCACATCTGAAAAATGCTTTGAGGACAAAGTCCCATTAGAGAACCAAGTCACTCTATTTCCAGAGAAGTAACAGATAACAATCTAATGATAGCACAATAGATAAGACTATTACAAACTGAAGAAAGAGAATGTGAAAACTGTGCTCTGTAGAATTCACCAGTAAGTAATGAGATCATTACCCAGCAGTATTTCAATGCTTATAATAGCAAGGTTTCTCTCCATTTATTATGGAGAATTAGAGGATAAATCACCAAATTTCAAAATGAAAGAGGACCCTAGACATAATCTTATCCAATCCCTTCATTTAATAGGTTAAAAAAATTATACTACAAAAGAGATTTTTGAAACAACGTGAGCACAGCCTAGGCATTAGATAAAATTAAGGAATCATTGGTAATTTTACTATGTGTAAAAATGTTACTGCTATTATGTGTTTTTTTAAGTTATATGTATTATAATTACGCACTGAAGTTCTTAAATATATGGGGCGGTGGTGGGGAGTCACAGATGAAATAATATTGATAAAATGTTGACAACTAATTAAGATAGATGTTAGAAATATGGGGGATCATTAAATGGTCTCTCTACTTTTGTGCAATGTTTGATATTTTCCATAATGATGTTTCTAATTACAACCTAAAAAGACATAAAGAGACAGTTTTAAAATGGCACATTAACATACGACAAAATATTCAACTTCTTTTGTTGTAAAAGAATTAGAAATGCTAAGATACCATTTAGGGCCTATATGGTTGGCAAATAATTGAAAGCTTGGCAACACAGTTTTTTTGGCAGGACTATGGGGAAGCAAACACTCTTATATGGTACCACAGGTTCATTGTGTCCACCAAAAAGCAGGTTCAAGTCCTAAGTCCCAGTACTTGCAAATGTGACCTTATTTAGAAATAGGGTCTTTATAAATGTACTTCAGTAAAGATGAGGTCACACTGTCCTTACAAGAAGAGGGAAATCTGACACAGAGACATACAAAGTATGCCATGTGAACACAGAGGCAGAGGTTGGAGTGACACATCTACAAGCCAAGGAACAGGAATTGCCAGCAACCCACCAAGAGCTTGGACAAGGCAAGGAAGCATCCTCTCTTAGAATCTTTAGAGAGAGCATGACCCTGTTAACACCTTACTTTAAGACTTCTCAAAACTGATGAGGAACTTCTGAGATAGTTGTGTAAGGAGCTCCATAGATTCACTACCCAGGGAAACATAAATAACTAATGAAAAGTATTTTAAAAACAACAGTCTCTGGAAATTGTCCTAAAGGCATATGGCAAATGAAGAAACATTTATTCAAGAAAAACTACTAAAACTTGGTTAAAAAAACAAAGCCAGGAGAGTCTGTGGTATTTACAGTACAACCTGCTCCCTCTCTTCACCCTGACCACCAACTTAGCTTGACACTCTCAGTGGGTGTGGCCAAGACTCAAAGCTTTCTGCTACCTCAGCAGCCAATCAAAAAATATAGTTTCTAGGGACTTCTCTGGTGGTGCAGTGGTTAAGAATCCATCTGCCAATGTAGGAGACAGGGGTTCCATCCCTGGTCTGGGAAGATCCCACATGCTGCGGAGCAACTAGGTCCATGCACCACAACTACTGAGCCCACGCGCCACAACTACCGAAGCCTGCGTGCTCTAGAACCCATGCTCTGCAACTACTGAGTCCACGTGCTGCACCTACTGAGCCCACATGCTGCAACTACTGAAGCCCACGCACTTAGAGCCAGTGCTCAGCAACAAGAGAAGCCCCTGCAATGAGAAGCCCGTACACTGCAATGAAGAGTAGCCCCCGCTCACTGCAACTAGAGAAAGCCTGCGTGCAGCAACGAACATGCAATGCAGACAAAAAAAAAAAAAAAGAAAGAAATACAGTTTCTCACCCATGGGGGCAGGTCATCAGCATTTCTCATTCCCTCCAACTCTGAATTTAGTCAAAGAAGCTAAATTCCTGGTGAATGCAGACAAAAGGTCAATAGATCCCTTCCTCTACCCAGCACCCCGGACAGAGAGGGAAGAGGTAATTCATAAGAACAGAGAGTTCAAAAATTCTCCCCAAATAAATTGCCTTTATTTGAAACAGAGAGCAGAGAAGTTCAAGCCTCAGAATGCTCTCAAAAACAATAACTCCTCTTTTTTTTGTGGTACGCGGGCCTCTCACTGTTGTGGCCTCTCCTGTTGCAGAGCACAGGCTCCGGATGCGCAGGCTCAGCGGCCATGGCTCAAGGGCCCAGCCGCTCCACGGCATGTGGGATCTTCCTGGACCGGGGCACGAACCCATGTCCCCTGCATCGGCAGGCGGACTCTCAACCACTGCACCACCAGGGAAGCCCCAATAGCTCCTCTTAATTAAGAGCAACAAACCAGGGCCTCCCTGGTGGCGCAAGTGGTTAAGAGTCCGCCTGCCGATGCAGGGGATACGGGTTCGTGTCCCGGTCTGGGAGGATCCCATATGCCGCGGAGCGGCTGGGCCCGTGAGCCATGGCCGCTGGGCCTGCGCGTCCGGAGCCTGTGCTCCGCAACGGGAGAGGCCACAACAGTGAGAGGCCCACATACCGCAAAAAGAAAAAAAGAGCAACAAACCATAGGCCAACTAGCTCACCAGAGAGAAACAGGGATTAAAACTAAGAGCCCTCCTGAGCTTAGAATAAACCTCAAAGATGGACCTCTATGTCTCCCCTGCTCAAACTTAACTGAATCAGAGTGCAGAGCAAGTTATGCCCCAGGGCATTGTCTAAAGAATAGAGCAATCATCTGGCAATTAGTGGGTCTCAACAGCTTGCTGTGATTAAAAAAAAAAAAAAATGAGGCCAACAGCTTAACAGAGAGATCAGTGAAAGAGAAAGTCCCAGAGTGACTGTGCACACACCCAAGCCTGTATTCTATGAGAAGCAAAACAAAAAGCTTCCCACTATAGGAGATATATAACTCACTAAAATTATCTAGCCAAGTAATTAAACAAATAAACATGCAAACAACAAAAATAAGATTCAGAGGCAGTGGAGAATCAGTATCTAAAGTGGTCCATCAACAAAAAATTATGAGATGTGCAAAGAAACAGAAAAGAGTGACCCATACACAGGGGAAACAAGCAGGTGAAAAAGTCTGTGAGGAGGCTGACATCAAATTTAACTAAGGCATCAAAGTTTCCTTTGTAAATATGTGCTAAGAATAGAAGGCAATCATACGTCAAGATGTAAAGGAAGCTATGATGAAAATGTCTCATTAAATAGGGAAAATAAATAAAGAGATAGAAATTATTTAGAAATAAAATAAAAAAGAACCAAGCACAAATTCTGGCATTCAAAGTACAATTGAATGAAAAATTCACTAAAGGGGCTCAACAGTAGATTTGAATGGCAGAAGAAAAAATCAGAAAAACTGAAAATAGATTGATAGAGAATACACAATCCAAAGAACAAAAAGAAAAAAAAAATAAAGAAAAATGAACAGAGATTCATAATAAAAACACCCAATAAACAAGAACAGAACTAAACTACCTCAACATGATAAAGGCTGTATAAGAAAATACCATAGCTAACAACATACTCAATGGTGAAGGACTGAAAGCTCTTCCTATAAGACAGGAACATGACAAGAATGCCTACTTTTGCCATTTATACTCAAGTACTGGAAGTCCTAGCTAGAGCAAGAAAAAGAAATAAAGGCATCCAAATTGGAAAGGAAGAATTAAAATCATCTCTTTTCAGAGACAACATGATGTTAGATGTAGAAAAACCTAAGTATTCCCACACAAAAAACTTTTAGAATAAATGAATTCAGTAAAGTTGCAGGATATAAAATCAACACAAGAATCATCTGTGTTCCTATACAATAACAATGAACCACCCAGTGGTGATCATTTTGCAATGTATAAAAATATTAAATCACTATGTTGTACACCTGAAATTAATATACTTTTATCAGTCAATTATAATGCAATTAAAAATCGTAATTAAATAAACAAATAAGCAATGAAACATCCAAAAATAAAATTAAGAAAACCATTTTATTTACCATAGCATCAATAAGAATAAATTTAGGAATAAATTTGACCAAGGAGGTGAAAGATTTGTACACTGAAAACTACAAAATACTGATGAAAGAAAATAAAGAATACACAAATAAATAGAAAGACATCCCATGGTCATGGATTGGAAGATTTGACATTGTTAAAATGTCAATACAGGGAATTCCCTGGCAGTCCAGTGGTTAAAACTCTGTGCTGTCACTGCCAAGGGCCTGGGTTTGATCCCTTGTCCGGGAACTAAGATCCCACAGGCCACATCGCACAGCCAAAAAAAAAAAAAAAAAACAACAAGTCAATACTACCGAAAGCTATCTACAGGTTTAATGTAATCAAAATCCCAGTGGCGGGCCTCCCTGGTGGCGCAGTGGTTAAGAGTTCGCCTGCCGATGCAGGGGATACGGGTTCGTGCCCCGGTCTGGGAGGATCCCATATGCCGCGGAGCGGCTGGGCCCGTGAGCCATGGCCGCTGGGCCTGCGCGTCCGGAGCCTGTGCTCCGCAACGGGAGAGGCCACAACAGTGAGAGGCCCGCATACCGCAAAAAGAAAAAAAAAAAAAAAAATCCCAGTGGCTTTTTTTTTTTTTCAGAAATAGAAAAATCCATCCTAAAATTCATGTAAAATCTCAAGGGACCTCAAACAGCCAAAACAATCTTGACACAGAAAAACAAAGGTGGAGGTCTCACACTTCCTGATTTCAACACTTATCACAAAGCTGCAATAATCAAAACAGTGTGGTAGTGCCATAAAGACAGACATATAGACCAATGGAATAAAACAGAAAGCCCAGAAATAAACCCCTACACATATGGTCAAGTGATTTTTGACAAGGGTGCCAAGACCATTCAATAGGGAAAGGACAGCCTTTTCAACAAATATTGTTGGGAACACTGGATATCCACATGCAAAAGAATGAAATTGAACCCTTACCTTATACTTGTAAAACAACTCAAAATGGAAAAGACTTAAATGTAATTCCTAAAACTGTAAAACTCTTAGAAAAAATCACAGGGGAAAAACTTCATGACATTGGATTTGGCAATGATTTCTTGGTTATGACACCAAAAGCACAGGTAACAGAAGAAAAAAATAAGTAAATTGGACTACATCAAAATTTAAAACTGTTATGCATCAAAGGACACAATCAACAGAGTGAAAAGGTAATTCACGGAATGGGAAAAGATATTTGTAAATCCTGTATCTGATAAGGGGTTAATATCCAGTATATAAACAGCTCCTACAACTCAGTAACAAAAAAACAAACATACCAATGCAAAACTGGACAAAGGACTAAACAGACATTTCTTTAATAATTATATACAAATGGCTAACAAGCATATGAAAATATGCTTAATATCTCATCATTAGGGAAATGCAAATCAAAAGCACAATGAAATATCACCTCACGCCCACTAGACTAACTACTGAAAAAAACAGAAAATAACATGTGTTAATGACAGATTTGAAGGGAGAAATAGATTATTCAACAGTAAGAGCTGGAGATTTCAACACTCCATTTTCAGTCATGGATAGAACATCAATTTAATACTGAATCAAGCAAGGATCATTCATGGATAACAAAACCACTGGGTGAAATTCATTGGAAAATAAAATACATGATCTCAAAAAAATGACCCTTTTATTGCCTATTAACTAAAAAGGAAAAACTGTATCTTTTATAATGGAGAAACCTGGAGGACACCTCCTCAAACAACTGGTCACACTTAATAACACAATGAAATACTTAATATCATTTGCCTCTTAATAGGATGCAATAAAAAGTATATAATGTCATCTATGTAATATTCTTGCCTGCAAAATTATTAGCTTGAATTTAGTATCCCGAAAACAATCAGAATAATTTCAAATTGAGTTATCATCTACAAAATTACTGGCTTAAACTCTTCAAAATTATCAATATTACAAAAGGCAAAATACTCAAGATTAAAAGAAACAAAAGAGACATGACAACTAAATGCAATGCATATTGTTTGTTTAGATTCTAAATTGGGAGGAAAAAACTCTAAAGGACATATTTGGAGCAAATGGGAAAGTCTGAATATAGGTAATATTTCTATATCAACGTTAAATATATTGACAAATAAGGTAGGTGGTTATGAATTTATAAAGGAGAATGTCCTCGTTTTTAGGTGATAAATGCCAGCATACTTAAGCATGTTATGTCACGTCTGCAACTTATTTTCAAATGGTTGAGAAAAAAATTGTAAACACACATAAATACGTATGGAGACAGATAATGATATACAGAGAAATGGAACAAATGTGACAAAATGTTATCTATTGGTAAAGCTAGAGGGATCTATAACTGTTTGTTGTATTTTTCTGAAGGTCTGAAATTTTTCAAAATAAAAAAGTATAAGGTGAGAGTAGAGGGAATGAAAGCTTAGAGGAAAAGTGACATTTCCCAAAGCGCAAAGCGCCAGTGCAAGGGTCAGCATTAGCATAAGCTCTTCTGCTTTCCAGCCCAGGAATATAGTTACTGTACCACTAAGCTCTCTAAACACCCGTATTTTACAATTCTTTTTATCCTCCATGGTGCATTCTACATCATGAGTTTTCATCACAAAGTGGCAGAATGAAGTACAATGGCAAATTTTTAAACTTAATGTTACCAGTGCAAGCTCAGAAACTAGAGTTTAAAATTTCAAGCTAGCCCATAAACTTCCAGGCTCAAATATTTTGAATACCAGTGAGATAAGTGTTCATCTTTCAACCAAACTCTTACAACAAAATGCCTCTTTTCCTGCCAACTACTGAGGTTTCCAGATAGGACTGAGTGTCCACACAAGTGAAGCATGGAGAAATAAAAGGTTTCCTTACTGTTGAAATTATATAAATATGTAAAAATATACATTGAATAGCAAGATGAACTCCTCTGGAGAGAAGTCATATCTTATCTCTTTGGTCCCAGTGTAGAACCTGGTACTACACACTGTTTATTTACAATAAAAATCTCACTTCACCATTATTTGATAATGAATCCTGTAGTACTCAGAGTAAACAAGCTTCCATTATGTCAATGTAGAACACAGGTGGACATGTAATACATGCCATCCACATTTGTATGTCATCATGAGCCTGTTTCTCTAACATTTAAAAAACATACCAGCCTGCAATCCCTATCAAATTACCAAGGGCATTTTTCACAGAACTAGAACAGAGAATTTTACAATTTGTACGGAAACACAAAAGACCCCAAATAGCCAAAGCAATCTTGAGAAAGAAAAACGGAGCAGGAGAAATCAGGATTCCTGACTTCAGACTACACAACAAGGCTAATCAAGAGAGTATGGTACTGGCACAAAAACAGAAATATAGATAAATGGAACAGGATAGAAAGCCCAAAGATAAACCCACGTACTTATGGTTACCTTATCTTTGACAAAGGAGGCAAGAATATACAATGGAGAAAAGACAGGCTCTTCAATAAGTGGTGCTGAGTAAACTGGACAGCTACATGTAAAAGAATGAAATTAGAACACTCGCTAACACCATACACGAAAATAAACTCCAAACGGATTAAAGACCTGAATGTAAGGCCAGACACTATAAAACTCTCAGAGGAAAACAAAGGCAGAACACACTTTGGCATAAACCACAGCAGGATCTTTTTTGACCCACCTCCTAGAGTAATGAAAATAAAAACAAAAATTAACAAATAGGACCTAATTAAACTTAAAAGCTTTTGCATAGCAAAGGAAACCATAAACAAGATGAAAAGACAACCCTCAAAATGGGAGAAAATATTTGCAAATGAATCAACAGGCAAAGGATGCATCTCCAAAATATACAAACAGCTCATCCAGCTCAATATCAAAAACACAAAAAACCCAATCCAAAAATGGGCATAAGACCTAAACAGACATTTCTCCAAAGAAGACATACAGATGGTCAACAAATACATGAAAAGATTCTCAACATCACTAATTATTAGAGAAATGCAAATCAAAACTAAAATCAGGTGTCACCTCACACTGCTCAGAATAGTCATCATTAAAAAAATCTACAAACAATAAATGCTGGAGAGGGCGTGGAGAAAAGGGAACCCTCTTGCACCGTTGATGGGAATGTAAATTGATACAGCCACTATGGAGAACAGTATGGAGGTTCCTTAAAAAACTAAAAATAGAACTACTATATGACCCAGCAATCCCACTACTGGCATATACCCAGAGAAAACCATAATTCAAAAAGACACATGCACCCAATGTTCATTGCAGCACTATTTACAATCGCCAGGACATGGAAGCAACCTAAATATCTATCAACAGAGGAATGGATAAAGAAGATGTGGTACATATATACAATGGAATATTACTCAGCCATAAAAAGAAATGAAATTGGGTCATTTGTAGAGATGTGGATGGACCTAGAGTCTGTCATACAGAGTGAAGTAAGTCAGAAAGAGAAAACAAATATCGTATATTAACGTACGTATGTGGAATTCTAGAAAAATGGTATAGATGATCTTATTTGCAAAGCAGAAATAGAGACAGACGTAGAGAACAAAAGTATGGACACCAAGGGGGGAAAGCAGGTGGGTGGGATGAATTGGGAGATTGGGATTGACATATATAAACTACTGATACTATGTATAAAATAGGTAACTAATAAGAACCTACTCTATAGCTCAGGGAACTCTACTCAGTGCTCTGTGGTGACCTAAACAGGAAGGAAATCCAAAAGAAGTGGGAAGATATATATATATATATATATATATATATATATATGGCTGATTCACTTTGCTATACAGTAGAAAGTAACACAATATTGTAAAGCAACTATACTCCAATAAAAATGAATTTTAAAAAAAGAAAAACCCTTAAAAAAAAATACACACACACACACACACAAGCTTGCCTCTGCCTAAATTTACATGTAACGTTGCTTTACGAGAGCATGCTTGGCATTTTTCTTGGGGAAAATATATATGAACAGATGATCTTTCTTCTTCAGGCCTTCTTGACCATTGTTTTTCAACTAATTAGCCATCTTTTTTTTTTTTTTTTTTTTTTTTTTTTTGTGGTACGCGGGCCTCTCACTGTTGTGGCCTCTCCCGTTGTGGTGCATAGGCTCCGGACGCGCAGGCTCAGCGGCCATGGCTCACGGGCCCAGCCACTCCACGGCATGTGGGATCTTCCCGGACCGGGGAACAAATCCGTGTCCCCTGCATTGGCAGGCAGACTCTCAACCACTGCGCCACCAGGGAAGCCCTAATTAGCCATCTTGATTTTCACTTGCCATGACCACCCCCTCTGCTAATCATTGTTATCCATTCATCATTGCTTTCTCTCTCTAATCTTCCTCTATTCTTTCTCCTAATCTCCATAACTATCTTTTCTTCCTTCTACCACTACCTCCAGCCTCTTTTCTGTTTTTCTTTTTCCTTCTGCCCAGCCTACTTTGATCCTTCCTTCTCCCATTCTTTGCTCAATGAAACCACACTCCTTCACATCACTGAGATCAGATGAACTTGACTTTACCTCATATGTATGTAAACCCATATACATACATATATACACACCCTATCACTCTGTCTCATTATGAGCTGAATTGTGTCCCCTCCCCCAAATTCATATGTGGAAGTCCATTATAACCCCCAGTACCTTAGAATGTGACTATATTTAGAGATAGAATCTTTAAATAGGTAATTAAGTTAAAATGAAGCCATTAGCATGGGCCCTAACCAAATATGAATGGTAATCTTATAAGAAGAAGAGATTAGGACACAGATGTGCACAGAGAGAAGACCTTGGGAAGACACAGGGTAAAAAAGACAGCCATCTAAAAGCCAAGTAGAGAAGCTTCAGAAGAAACTAACCCTGCCAACACCTTGATCTCAGACTTCCAGGCTCCAGAACTATGAGAAATAAATTTATGTTGCTTAAGCCACACAGCCTGTGGTACTTTGTTATGGCAGCTGTACCAAACTAATATACTTACCAATCCTAACCCACAATAATCTCACTATGCTGTCAATGTATAGCTAAATTGGCTCGCACTGCTCTATCCCTGCATTGTTCAATTCTAGCCTCACTTTTTTGTTATACTCCAAGAGCTCGTGCTGAGATTAAGTCCCAAACACGTGGGACTGGGCATTTGACCCAGTTTTTGTGTAAGCAGCTATCTATCCAGTACTATTGGATGGGCACCAGAAATTCTATCTTCCCACGCCCAATACTCTCCTCTAGCTCTGTTGCTTCCTTCATGTTAAAACATGGGTTTAAACGCAAATGTTACCTAATAAAAGAGCAAGTCATTTGGGACATTTTAGCTTGACTAGAATTAGTCTATCATAGAGTCAGCAAAATACAGCCTATGGGCCAAATCCAGCTGGCCATCTGTTTTTTAAATAAAGTATTATTAGAACACAGCCATACTCATTCATATACATACTATCTATGGCTGATTTCACACTACAATGGCAGAGTTGAGTAGAAGCAAAAGAAACCATATGGCCCACGAAGCCTAATATATTTACTATCTAGTCCTTTACAGAAAAAGTTTGTAGGCCCCTGATCTAGACAAGTAAAAGTTCCCCTAGTCAGAGGGTAGGGAACTTGTTTGGGAACAGGTGATACCTTGGTGACATTTCTCTATGAGTGAGTGAACCAGCTGAGGATTTCCCTATGAGTGGAGCTGTAATGGACCCACTTTGCAATTGTTACATTTTGTCCCAACTTTTAGGAACTTTTCATCTTCTTAATATAAAGCATTTCAGAAAGATTTATTTCTGCCTTTCAACCTTATCTACCATTGTTCCCTACTTCTGTGTAATCAGAATAAGAGCTGTCCTCTCATCATACTTTGTATTTTCCAACCTACTGTGTTGACAATGTTTCCTCTGCAGAATTACATATCCTTCAGGCTCTGCCTTGCAAAGTTCCTCACCAGAATTCTTCTGATCTGTTGGGCTGGCCAAAAAGTTCATTTGGGTTTTCTGTAAGATGGTACAGAAAAACCAGAACGAACTTTGTGGCCAACCCAATACTTTGGAGCCCCATATAGCACATTTCTTTTAGCTTGAAAAGTGCTGACCCCCATTTTAATGTATTCATATATGCACTTCTCTCTACTACTATATTGTGAGCTCTTGAGGGATGGAGACAAATGTCCTGTTCAACTTAGTGTCCTCCATAAGGACTTCATCGCTTTTCATACAGTAAATGTGCTATAAATGACCATTAAATTGCTAGCCACATTTCTGTATAGTGACTCACAAAATGCATGCTTCCAATTGCAAGATGGTTGTCTGGAAATGCGAACATGTTAAAAACTAAAGTTGGAAGCTTAGAAAAGCAATTTAATAAAACAATATTTTTAAATAGCCATACTTTCAGTATACAAGGTAATCAAAAGACAATAATAAAATGTATGCTTTAGGAAAGGAAATAACCTTTTTCCAACTTACTTTCATTTCAAAATAGAGTGCATGCTCCCTCATTTAGAAATAGAGTTCAGAACACTTGTAAAGCTTTTGTGAACTTTTGTTTCCTATCTGTCTTGTTTTGGATTGTCTGGAAGGAGACCCTGAGGCAAGGTTTTAAGTGCAAGTGGTTTACTGGGGAAGTAAGAGGAAAACAGCAAGGGAGTTGGAAAATGAAGCAAAGAAAGAATGAACAGCTTATAATAAAGGGTGCAGAGTTGAGGCAGCTAGCACATTCAGTGATTGAAGCTTAATTTTACTTCAGCAACTCTGGGAGCCAGTGTGAAAATGCTTCAGAGTTATCCCACCCAAAGGACAAGGGAGCTAGGATATCTCTACACCAACTCCAATCTGTCTGTGATTGAGGGCTGCTTCCAGGGGTAGGCACACTTCCAGGAACTTTCATCCTGCTGCGAGTAGAAACAAAGATTCAGTGGCTTAAAAAAACCCCAAAAAACCCCACCCTCAGGTAATTAAGTGCAGATACTGGCATTGAAGAGAGCTGGTGTACCCTGCAGTGGCAATGGCAAGGAGTTATGGGCAGAGCATCAACTAACTTTGAGTATTTCATAAATGCTCATTCATTCATTGAACAAGTAACCATTGTGGCCTCTGTTCGTGTCTCCAGCCACCAGGCTGGGTCCTGCAGAAGAGTAGTGAGCAAAAGCAGACACTGTAGCCACACTGATACGGCCTTCATTCTAGTGGAGAAAGCAGATAATAAACACATAAACCACCAAATAAGATAATTACAGACTGGAATAGATAATTTAAAGGAAAGAAACAGGTTGCTATAATAAAGAATAATCAGGGTACAAACAAACTTAGATAATGTGGTCAGAAAAGACAGATTCCAAAGTAAGGGGGCTATAACAGACTAAGTAAGAACTAATTTCCTTGTTTCAAAGAAAACTAGTGCAGATCCTTTCTCTCTAGGTAAATGGGAGTTTACAGAGACTTAGATTCCCTGGGCGTTATCATCAAAAGTGACTCAGATGTTGTAAGGCCAACTGGCCCGAGGCAGGGGAACGCAATCAGATTCACAGGTTGCATCAGACCGAAACTCTCTGGACCACCCAGTTCCAGAAACTGACCTGGAGACTTTCTGGACCACCCAGTTCCAGGAACTGACCTAGGGACTTTCCACCCGGCCCAGCCTTCCCGCCTTTTGAGGGGCGGGACTAGCGGTCCCAAGACTGATGCAACCGGCACCAGATATTGCCACGATACCCAAAGAGACCACCAAATAAGGAATACCCTGCGCCCTCCCAGATTCACCACACCCCTTTCCCTTCTTCCCCTATAAAATCTTGCCCAACCCTCGCCTGGGTGCAACTTCTCTGGCCCGGCCCCTTTCTCTCGGACCAGTGAACCTCGCCCGGGAGCGCCCCCTAATAAAGCTCACTTGAAGATTTCCTCTGTTTTGTGGTGCCATTTGTTAAGATCCGACCTTACAGATGTGACTCCCTGTCTTAGTCCATTGGGGCTGCTCTAACAAAAATACCATAGACTGGGTGGCTTGAACATCCTCACAGTTCTGGATACTGGGAAGTACAAGATCAAGGCACTGCTAGATTCAGTGTCTGATGAGAGCCTGCTCCCTGGCTCATAGACAGCCATCCTCTTACAGTGTCCTCATATGGCAGAAGGGGCTAGAAAGCTCTCCGGAGACTCTTTTATATAAAGGGCACTAATCCTATTCATGAGGGCTTGGTCTTCATGATCTAATCACCTCCCAAAGGCCCCACCTCCAAATACTGTCACATTGGAAATTAGGTTTCAACATACGAATTTTGGAGGGTCACAAACATTCAGTCTACAGCACTTTCATTCCCCTAAGACCCAGTGGGGAGGAAAAAAAACATCTCAATCAAAGATGAGGGTAGTAATATCAACGCAGATAAAGTGGATATTAAATGACAAGACTACTGAATAAAGCTCCATAAAAAGATATCATTATCTATCTAGAACAACCAGTTTCCTGTAGACCTCCAACATCATATCTCTTCAAAAATCTTTTGAGCAGGCCACAACTATCCTCACTAATCCTAAGTGAAGGGTATAACCACACTTCTGAATCTCTTAAAACCCACTATCAACTCTGAAAGAAAACTAAAAGCTGATCCCAAATGAATCAGACTCAACTGAACCTGACATCTTGAGACACTGAAGTGTATATAATAGTTTAACACCCATCATGATTATCAAATTGAATCAGCATTCTGAAGGTCTACACAACTACACATAATTTAAGCAGGTAACTATTATTGCCTAAAAGATGTATCTTCAGTGACCAAGCAGTGACTTTTAAGCCAGATAAAACACTACCAGGTTACTGAGAGCAATTTTTGCCTTTAAAAATTGCCTTAAAAATGTAGCTGACTTGCTGTCTAAGCATATTCCTCTTTACTGGGAAAGAGAAAGTATGGAGTGCTGCAAAGGAAGAACTCGGTGATGTTCTCCTTCTGGCTGGATAAAAACCCAACCTTATTACTAAGATGGTCAAGGTATGCTGAAAGCATCAAAATTTCTTCTTTCTCAAAAACAGATTCTGTTGCTCTGTGGTTAAAACCCAATTTCTACCTATATCCTCAAAAGGTCCTTTTAACTTTCCCAGTAGGATGATTAGAAGGTTGGAGATCAGCTTCAAAGTATTGTTCTCACAATGTGATTAGGTATAAGGTTCAGTTCTGCCTTTTATTATCCCCAGCATGACAATCTGGCATTCCTGGAACTTCAGTCTATGAAGGCCTGTGTGTGATGGGACACAACACAGAACAGTGGCATAGGCCCAGTGATGAAACTCAACTCTACCACTTCTGAGTTAAGTAGCCTTGGGCCTGTCCCTTAATCTCAACAAGGCTCAGTTTCTTCATCTGTAAAATATAAATAATAATGCAAATGTTGTGGGAATTAAGTAAATTTGCCTAGTTCATTGTCTAGCGCAAAAAGTAACGCTACAAGCATTTCTCAAATAAATGTTGGGATTGAAGGACAACCATTTTGGACAAACATTTACAAAAGAATTCTAACCATATTTTTTTTTTACTGCTATAAAATAGAGAAAGTTATTCAGTTTTTATGTGAGTAGGTATCCATCTATCTGTGTTTACTCAAAGCCAGCAGATCTTCAGTGCTGTTTATTGATTCCTGCATCCACTGTCTGCCTGGATACTACATATCCAAGTGTGGTAACCAGACTCTTAAGATGATGTCCAATGATTCTTGTCCTGATATTCATGCCCTTCTGTAGTTTCCTCCCATGTTGAAAGGATATTGTGGAAATGATCGTGTGACTTCCAAAGATGGTTCATAAAAGACATTGCAGTTTCAGCCTTGTTCCCTCTTGAGTCACTTATTCTAGAGCAAGCCAGCTGCCATGTTAGGATGACACTCAGCAGTCCTATGGGGAGGTTCACATGCTGAGGAACTGAAGCCTCTAACCAGCACTAACTTGCCAGCAATGAGAGTGAGTCACCTGGAAAGCAGATTCTCTAGTCCCAGTCAAGTCTCCTGGTAACTACAACCACCACCAACTTTTTGACTGAAATCTCTCTGGGCCAGAATTAGCTAAGCCACTCCTAAACTTCTAACCCACAGAAACTGTGAAAAAAATAGAAGTTTATTGTTTTAACCCAACTTTTGAGGGAATCTGTCACTCAGCAATAGATAACTATAAACCATGCAAAATCTCATTCCTTCATCCCACAAAATCAATGCTTGTTTTCTATCAGTAGTGAGTGATATGTATTAGTGGTACAAAGCAGTTCATAACATACTTGGTATTTGAAGTGACATGAAAGTCATGTCAGAGTACAAAGATCACAGTTGCTCCATCCTGTTCCTCAAAGCGTTATCAGAAGGTACAAAGCATTTAGCTTTCATCATCACTCAATAAGGGATTTATTTCCAAATATTGATAGCCCTATTAATAATATTAATATCACTATGTTCAAAGAATAATATAACATTTATCCATCTTTACTATGATTTTGCACAAAATTCTGCCTTCAACTGTCTATAGGAGTAACATAGATACCAGTTTGAATACTAGATAAGCCACTGAAATAATAACTAACATTTCTGAATCTCATATTCCTCTTTTGTATAATGTAATTCAATTCACATCATATAGAACTGATGTGAAAATCAGGGATATAATTCATAACACAAACTGTATGCTCCATGAGTGAAAGCAAATAACCACCATCACCTCCAAAACCAACATAAGTAATCTCACTGTCAGTGAGCTTTGAGAAATGGGCCTCTTTTACCTGTGATGTCTGGGAATATAATTGGTACAACATTTCTGAAGGATAATGTGTCAAAAGCCAAAGAAACAATGCCCTTCAATTCAGCAATTCTGTATCTAAAAATGTATCCTAAAGACATAGTTGGAAATGTGTCCCAAAATGTATGTCAAAGGTGTTCTTCACAGGATTGTACAAAATAATAACAACTAGGAATAACTTAAATATTCACCAATGTGGAATTGATTAATTTGACCAAAATTGAATCTAACTCAAAAGGGAGCCCTTATATGGGCTATCCAGTAATGCAAGACTTACATGACCTGATTTATGACTTGGACACAGAGACTTCTGGCTAAAGTTTGGTTTTCCTTCTTTCTTACCCAAAGACCCATTAAAATAATAGTCAAAAAATTAAAAGTGTATAATCCCACAACAGAAACGAAAATAAGATTATGGCTAAACAGATGAAAGATTTCAACAAATTCCTGGTAGACATAAGCATGATGTTGAAGCTAGACTATAACACATATGAAAACTGGAAGTGAGGAGAAAAAAATCTCTGGAAAGTTTCTGGACTCAGAGATTAAAGACACAATGAAGTGTGAATGTAAGATGTGAAGACAAAAACAAGGGGAGTACTTTAAGATCTGTATGTACCATAGTAGCCTACCTACTCACAAACTACAATCTTAACACAGGTTCCCTGGCATACACCTACAGGCAAAAAAATTCTTCTGATCAGAACTGCTGTTGAGGATGAATGTGTTAGCACCCCAGCAAATGTCCCCTTCATTCACACAATGGGAGTGCCTCTAACAGTGTAACAGTTAGATCCCTGACCACTCAACCCAGAGGAAACTTCTTATGCTGAACCTACCATATCACTCTTTAGGTCTCTCTCTTAAATATAAGACTAAATAGATTTTCAAGAAAAATATGCATCAAAGAGAACGATAAAGACAAATATACCAAAAAATTGATTCCAGATGAACAGATATTTCAGAGAAGAAAAGAAAATTTTTGAAGTCCCTAATTGATATCCCTCTAAGAGATACAAGAAGTTATTACTTTCATGAAATGACAACATAATATTATGGAAAGGAAATATCACAGAAAATGAAAGAATTCTTCAATATTAAAACCATAGTTTTGAAGGAGACCTTCAAGATGGCGGAGGAAGAAGAGGTGGAGATCACCTTCCTCCCCCCAAATAGGTCAAAAATACATCTACATGTGGAACAACTCTTATAGAACACCTACTGAATGCTGGCAGAAGACTGCAGACTTCCCAAAAGGCAAAAAATACCCACATACCTGGGTAGGACAAAAGAAAAAAGAAAAAACAGAGACAAAAAATAGGGACAGGACCTGCACCTGTGGGAGAGAGCTGTGAAGGAGGAAAAGTTTCCACACACTAGGAAGCCCCTTCACTGGTGGGGCTAGGGGGTGGGCGGGGGGAAGCTACGGAACCACGGAGGAGAGCACAGCAACAGGGGTGCAGCAGGCAAAGCGGAGAGATTCCTGCACAGAGGATCGGTGCCGACCAGCACTCACCAGCCCGAGAGGCTTGTCTGCTCACCCGCTAGGGCGGGCAGGGGCTGGGAGCTGAGGCTCGGGCTTCAGAGGTCAGACCCCAGGGAGAGGACTGGGGTTGGCTGCATGAAGACAGCCTGAAGGGGGCTAGTGCACCACAGATAGCCAGGAGGAAGTCAGGGAAAAAGTCAGGACCTGCTGAAGAGGCAAGAAACCACTGTTTCTGGGTGCACGAGGAGAAGGGATTCCTGCTCCAAGCGCCCACAGAAGGTAGAGCACTGCCTAAGCAAGCTCCAGAGACGGGCGCGAGTGGCGGCTATCAGCTCGAACCCCAGAGACAGGCATAAAACATTAACGCTGCCGCCACTGCCACCAAGACTCCTGTGTGCAAGTGCAGGTCACTACCACACCAGGAGCCTGTGCAGCACGCCACTGTCAGGGTCCTGAGATCCAGGACAACTTCCCCAGGAGAACACATGGCACGCCTCAGGCTGTTGCATGTCACACTGGCCTCTGCCGCTGCAGGCTTACCCCGCATTCCAATTGTGACTACTGTACCCCTCCCTCTCCCCAGCCTGAGTGAGCAAGAGAGCCCTCATCAGCCGCTGCTTTAACCAACCTCCTGTCTGGGCGGGGAACAGACGCCTGAGGGTGACCAACATGCAGAGGCGGGGCCAAAACCAAAGCTGAACCCCAGGAGCTGTGCAATCAAAGAAGAGAAAGGGAAATTTCTCTGTGCAGCCTCAGGAGCAGTGGATTAAATCCCCACCCACAATCAACTGGATGAACCCTGCATTGGTGGAATACCTGAATAGACAATAAATGTTCCCAAAATGGAGGCTGTGGACTTTGGGACCAACTGTAGACTTGGGGTTTGCTTTCTGCATCTGATTTCTTTCTGGTTTTCATATTTATCTTAGATTAGTGTTTAGTTCTTGTTATCATTGGTGGATTTGTTTATTGGTTTTGTTGCTCTCTTTTTTGTTTTAATTTTATTTTTTACTTTTTTATGATTTTTTAATATATATATATTTTAGTTTTTTTCCTTTTTTCTCTTTTTGGGAGTGTGTATGTGTATGTTTCTTTGTGTGATTTTGTCTGTTTAGCTTTGCTTTTACCAATTGTCCTAGGGTTCTAACTGTTCGTTTTGTGTGTGTGTGTGTTGTTTGTTTTCTTTTTATGAGTGTGTGTATGTTTCTTTGTGTGATTTTGTCTGTTTAGTTTTGCTTTTACCATTTGGTTTGGGGTTCTATCTGTTCGTTTTAGGGTTTTTATTTTTCCTTTTTTTTCTTCCTTTTCTTCCGAGACACGTGGCTGGCAAGGTCTTGGTGCTCCAGCCAAATGTCAGGCCTGAGCTTCCGAGGTGGGAGAGCCAAGTCCATGACATTGGACCACCAGAGACCTCCTGGCCCCACGTAATATCAATCGGCAAGAGCTCTCCCAGATATCTCCATGTCAACATTAAGACACAGCTCCACCCAAGGGCCAGCAAGCCGCAGTGCTGGAGGCCCCATGCCAAACAACTAGGAACACAGGAACACACCACCACCCATTAGCAGAGAGGCTGCCTAAACTCATATTAAGTTCACTGACACCCCAAAACACACCACTGGATGCAGCCCTGCCCACCAGAGGGACAAGTACCAGCCCATCCACCAGAACAAATGCACCAGTCCCACCCACCAGGAAGCCTACACAAGCCACTGAACCAACATCACCCACTGGGGGCAGACACCAGAAATAAGAGGAACTACAAACCTGCAGCCTGAGAAAAGGAGACCCCAAACACAGTTGATTAAACAAAATGAGAAGACAAAACTATGCAGCAGATGAAAGAGCAAGGTAAAAACCTACCAGACCAAACAAATGAAGATGAAATAGGCACTCTACTTGAAAAAAAATTCAGAGTAATGATAGTAAAGATGATCGAAAATCTTGGAAATAGAATGGAGAAAATACAAGAAACGTTTAACAAGGACCTAGAAGAACTAAAGAGCAAACAAACAATGATGAACAACACAATAAACTAAATTAAAAATTCTCTAGAGGGAATCAATAGCAGAATAACTGAGGCAAAAGAATGGATAAGTGACCCGGAAGATAAAATAGTGGAAATCACTGCCGCAGAGCAGAATAAAGAAAAAAGAATGAAAAGAATTAAGGACAGTCTCAGAGACCTCTGGCACAACATTTAACACACCAACATTCGAATAATAGGGGTCCCAGAAGAAGAAGGAAAAAGAAATTAAGAAAATATTTGACCACATTACAGTCAAAAACTTCCCTAACATGGGAAAGGAAATAATCAACTCCAGGAAGTGCAGAGAGTCCCATACAGGATAAATCCAAGGAGAAACACGCCAAGACACATATTAATCAAACAATTAAAAATTAAATACAAAGAAAAAATATTAAAAACAGCAAGGGAAAAGCAACAAATAACATACAAGGGAATCCCCATAAGGTTAACAGCTGAACTTTCAGCAGAAACTGTGCAAGCCAGAAGGAACTGGCAGGACATATTTAAAGTGATGAAAGGGAAAAACCTACAACAAAGATTACTCTACCCAGCAAGAATCTCATTCGGAATTGATGGAGAAATTAAAACCTTTACAGACAAGAAAAGTTAAGAGAATTCAACACCACCAAACCGGCTTTACAACAAACGTTAAAGGAACTTCTCTAGGCAGGAAACACAAGAGAAAGAAAAGACTTACAAAAACAAACCCAAAACAATTATAGAAATGGTAATAGGAACATACATATCAATAATTACCTTAATGGTCATCAGATTAAATGCTCCAACCAGACACAGACTAGCTGAATGGATAGAAAAACAATATCCGTATATATACTGTCTACAAGAGACCCACTTCAGAGATATGGACACATACAGAATGAAAGTTAGGGGATGGAAAAAGATATTCCACGCAAACGGAAATCAAAACAAAGCTGGGGGCTTGCCTGGTGGCACAGTGGTTGAGAGTCCACCTGCCGATGCAGTGAACACGGTTTCGTGCCCCGGTCCGGGAAGATCCCACATGCCACGGAGCTGCTAGGCCCGTGAGCCATGGCTGCTGAGCCTGCGCGTCCGGAGCCGATGCACCACAACGGGAGAGGTCACAACAGTGAGAGGCCCATGTACCGCGCCCCCCCCAAACAAAAAAAGCTGGAGTAGCAATACTCATATCAGACAAAAGAGACTTTAAAATAAAGACTAGTATGAGAGACAATGAAGGACACTACATAATGATCAAGGGATCAATCCAAGAAGAAGATATAACAATTGTAAATATTTATACACCCAACATAGGAGCACCTCTATACATAAGGCAAATGCTAACAGCCATAAAAGGGGAAACTGACAGTAACACAATCATAGTAGGGGACTTTAACACCCACTTTCACCAAAGGACAGATCATCCCAAATGAAAATAAATAAGGAAACACAAGCTTTAAATGAAACAATAGACCAGATATATTTAATTGATATTTATAGGACATTCCATCCAAAAACAACAGAATAAACTTCTTCTCAAGTGGTCATGGAACATTCTCCAGAATAGACCATATCTTGAGTCACAAATCAAGCCTTGATAAATTTAAGAAAATTGAAGTCATATCAAGTATCTTTTCTGACCACAACCTAACCTTACACCTGCAGCAGTTAGAGAAAGAAGAACAACAACAAAAAAAACCCCACAAAGTTAGCAGAAGGAAAGAAATCATAAAGATTAGATCAGAAATAATTGAAAAAGAAATGAAGGAAATAATAGCAAAGATCAATAAAACCAAAAGCTGGTTCTTTAAGAAGATAAACAAAATTGATAAACCATTACATAGAATCATCAAGAAAAAAAGGGCGAAGACTCAAATCAATAGAATTAGAAATGAAAAAGGTAAAGTAAAAACTGACACTGCAGAAATACAAAGGATCATGACAGACTACTATAAGCAACTCTATGACAATAAAATGGACAACCTGTAAGAAATGGACAAATTCTTAGAATAATACAACCTTCTAAGACTGAACCAGAAAGAGATAGAAAATATTAACAGACCAATCACAAGCACTGAAATTGTAACTGTGATTCAAAATCTTCCAACAAACAAAAGACCAGGACCAGATGGCTTCACAGGCGAATCCTATCAAACATTTAGAGAAGAGCTAACACCCCCAAACTCTTCCAAAATATAGCAGAGGAAGGAACACTCCCAAACTCGTTCTATGAGGCCACCATCACCCTGATAACAAAACCAGACAAAGATGTCACAAAAAAAGAAAACTACAGGCCAATATCACTGAGGAACATAGATGCAAAAATCCTCAACACAATACTAGCAAACAGAATCCAGCAGCACATTAAAAGGATTATACATACATCCTGATCAAGTGGGATTTATCCCAGGAATGCAAGGATTCTTCAATATACGTAAATCAATCAATGTGATATACCATATTAACAAATTGAAGAATAAAAACCGTACGATAATCTCATTAGAGGCAAAAAAGCTTACAACAAAATTCAACACCCATTATGATAAAAACTCTCCAGAAAGTAGGCATAGAGGGAAGCTACCTCAACATAATAAAGGCCATATATGACAAACCCACAGCCAACATCGTCCTCAATGGTGAAAAACTAAAACCATTTCCTCTAAGATCAGATAAAAAGACAAGGATGTCCACTCTCACCACTATTATTCAACATAGTTTTGGAAGTTTTAGCCACAACAATCAGAGAAGAAAAAGAAATAAAAGGAATCCAAATCAGAAAAGAAGAAGTAAAACTGCCACTGTTTGCAGATGACAAGATACTATACACAGGGAATCCTAAAGAGGCTACCAGAAAACTACTAACCAATGAATTTGGTAAAGTAGAAGGATACAAAATTAATGCACTGAAATCTCTCACATTCCTATACAGTAGCAATGAAAAATCTGAAAGAGAAATTAAGGAAACACTCCCATTTACCACTGCAACAGAAAGAATAAAGTACCTAGGAATAAACCTACCTAAGAAGACAAAAGACCTGTATGCAGAAATCTATAAGACACTGATGAAAGAAATTAAAGTCAATACAAACAGATGGAGAGATATACCGTCTTGGATTGGAAGAATCAACATTGTGAAAATGCCTATACTACCCAAAGCAATCTACAGATTCAATGCAATCCCTATCCAACTACCAGTGGCATATTTCACAGAACTACAACAAAAATGTTTACAATTCGTATGGAAACACAAAAGATCCCAAAGAGCCAAAGCAATCCTGAGGGGAAAAAATGGAGCTGAAGGAATCAGACTCCCGGACTTCAGACTATACTACAAATCTACAGTAATCAAGACAATATGGTACTGGCACAAAAACAGAAATAAAGATCAATGGAACAGGATAGAAAGCCCAGAGATAAACCCACACACCTATGGTCAATTAATCTAAAACAAAGGAGACAAGAACATATGATGGAGAAAAGACAGCCTCTTCAATAAGTGGTGCTGGGAAAACTGGACAGCTACATGTAAAAGAATAAAATTAGAACACTTCCTAACACCATACACAAAAATAAACTCAAAATGGATTAAAGACCTAAATGCAAGGCCAGACACTATAAAACTCATAGAGGAAAACATAGGCAGAACACTCTATGACATAAATTACAGCAAGATCCTTTTTGATCCACTTCCTAGAGAAATGGAAATAAAAACAAAAATTAACAAATGGGACCAAATAAACAAAATTAATTAAACTCAAAAGCAAGCTTTTGCACAGCAAGGAAACCATAAACGAGACAAAAATACAACCCTCAGAATGTGAGAAAATATTTGCAAATGAAGCAACTGACAAAGGATTAATCTCCAAAATATACAAGCAGCTCAATATCAAAAAACAAACAACCCAATACAAAAATGGACAGAAGACCTAAATAGACATTTCTCCAAAGAAGATGTACAGATTGCCAACAAAAACTTGAAAGGATGCTCAACATCACTAATCATTAGAGAAATGCAAATCAAAGCCACAGTGAGGTATCACCTCACACAGGTCAGAATGGCCATCATCAAAAAATCTACAAAAAATAAATGCTGGAGAGGGTGTGGAGAAAAGGGAACCCTCTTGCACTGTTGGTGGGAATGTAAATTGATAAAACCAGGGCTTCCTTGATGGTGCAGTGGTTAAGAATCCGCCTGCCAATGCAGGGGACACGGGTTCGAGCCCTGGTTCTGAAAGATCCCACATGCCACGGAGCAACTAAGCCCGTGCACCACAACTACTGAGCCTGCACTCTAGAGCCCATGAGCCACAACTACTGAAGCCCGTGTGCCACAACTACTGAAGCCTGCACGCCTAGAGCCTGTGCTACACAACAACAGAAGCCACTGCAATTAGAAGCCCTCGAACCGCAACAAAGAGTAGCCCCCACTCGCAGCAACTTGAGGAAGCCCATGCTCAGCAACAGAAGACCCAATGCAGCCAATAAATAAATAAAATCTATTTTTTAAAAAAAAGAAAAAATTTTTTAAATAAATAAAATTGATACAACTACTACGGAGAACAGTATGGAGGTTTCTTAAAAAACTAAAAATAGAATTACAATATGACCCAGCAATCCCACTACTGGGCATATACCCTGAGAAAACCATAATTCAGAAAGAGACATCTACCACAATGTTCACTGCAGCACTATTTACAATTGCCAGGACATGGAAGCAACCTAAGTGCTCATGAACAGATGAATGGATAAAGAAGTTGTGGCACATATATACAATGGAATATTACTCAGCCATAAAAATAAACTAAATTGAGTTATTTGCAGTGAGGGATGGTTACCTAGAGTCTGTCAGACAGAGTGAAGTAAGTCAGAAAGAGAAAAACAAATACCATATGCTAACACATATATATGGAATCAAAAAAAAAAATGGTTCTGATGTACCTAGGAGCAGGACAGGAATAAAGACGCTGACATAGAGAACTAACTTGAGGACACGGGGAGGGGGAAGGGTAAGCTGGGACGACGTGAGAGAGTGGCATGGACATATATACACTACCAAATGTAAAGTAGATAGCTAGTGGGAAGCAGCTGCATAGCACAGGGAGATCAGCTCGGTGCTTTGTGACCACCTAGAGGGGTGGGATAGGGAGGGTGGGAGGCAGGCACAAGAGGGAGAAGATATGGGGATATATATATACATATAGCTCATTCACTATGTTATACAGCAGAAACTAACACAACATTGTAAAGCAATTATACTCTAATAAAGATGTTAAAATAAATAAAGGACTTAGTGAAAAAATAAAATAAAATAAAACCATAGTTTCAAGTACTAGAAGATATTATTACTTTTGTTCAAAACCCAAAAGCAGTCAAAAGATGGATTAAAAATTTGACTATGTAAAAATTTTTAAATATTTGCATGAAGAAAGCATTATAAGCAAAGTCAAAAGAAAAATTCCAAACTGGGAGATAATATTTGCAACAGATATAACAAACGAGCTAATCTCGCTAGTATATAAACCACTTTTAATAATCAAGAAGAAAAAGACCAAAATCCTAATAGACAAATGGGATAAAGAGAGAGCCCATAGAAAAAGAAAGGCAAATGACCATGACACATACGAAAAGAACCTCAATTTCAGTATAGTAAAAAAAAATGCAAATTAAAACAACGCTGAGATGACATTTCTTACCTATGCAGATGGCAAAAATCCAAAAAGTTGACAATACAGTCAGTTGTTAAAATTGAAGAGAAACAAAAACTTTCATACACTCCTGATGAGAACAGAAAATGGTACCATCCTATGGAAGAATATTTGATAAAAATATAATAAAGTTATATATGGGTTTACCCTTTGGCTCAGCAATCTCACTGTAGATACACCAACTCAAATACAAAACAACAGGTGCTCAAAATTGTGATTCATTGTAGCATTATTGGCAAAAACAAAATACTATTAGAATCAATTCAAATGCTCATCAGTCAAAGACTGGTGCATCTACCCCAAAGAAAATAATCTCTAAGAACTGATATGGAATGATTCCAGGATATATTCTATTTAGTGAACAAGCAAGGCACAGAACAGTATATATATGTTACCCTACCTTTCATACTAAAAAGAGAGACAGACATCTAAAAGTGGGCAGAAGACTTAAGCAGACATTTCTCCAAAAAAGACATACAGATAGCCAACAGGCACATGACAAGATTTTCAATATCACTAATTATTAGAGAAATGTAAATCAAAACTACAATGAGGTGGGAATTCTCTGGAGGTCCTGTGGTTAAGACTCTGTGCTTCCACTGCAGGGGGCATGGGTTCAATCCCTGGGTGGGGAACTAAGATCCTACATGCCGTTTGGCCAAAAAAAGAAAAAAATCTGCAATGAGGTATCACCTCATAACGGTCAGAATGGCAATTGTTAAAATGTCTACAAATAATAGATGCTGGAGAAGGTGTGAACAAAAGGGAACTCTCCTACACTGTTGGTGGAAATGTAAACTGGTGTAGCCCCTATGGAAAACAGTATGGATTTCCTTAAAAAACTAAAAACAGAACTACCATAGGATCCAGCAAATCCAGGATCCGGCATATATCTGGAGAAAACCATAATTCGAAAAGATACATGCACCCCAGTGTTCATAGCAGCACAATTTACTATAGCCAAGACCTGAAAGCAACTTAAATGTCCATTGACAGAGGAATGGATAAAGAAGATGTGGCATATATATATATACACACACATACATACACACACACAATGGAATATTACTCAGCCATAAAAAAGAATGAAATAATGCCATTTGCAGCAACATGGATAGACCTAGAGATTAACATACTAAGTGAAGTAAATCAGACAGAGAAAGACAAATACCATATGACAGTGCTTATATATGGAATCTAAAAAAAATTATACAAATGAACTTATTTAGAAAACATAAATAGATTCACAAACAGAAAACAAACTTATGGTTACCAAAGGGGATAGCTAGGGGCATGGGGGAGATAAATTAGGAGTTTGGGATTAACATATATACACTACTATATATAAAATAGGTAAGCAACAAGGTCCTACTGTATAGCACAGGGAACTATACTTAATATCTGGTAATAACCTATAATGGAAAAGAATCTGAAAAAGAATATATATATGTATATATATAACTGAATCACTTTGCTGTACACTTGAAGTTAACACAAATTGTAAATTAACTATACTTCAAATTTTAAAAAAACTTAAAAAAAAAGAGAGAGAAAATAAGAATATCTATGTAGGTATGCACATGCATGTGCGAGTGTGTTTGATTAATTTTGTCAAAACAAACACAGTCAAGAATACAGTGACTAATGAATGATTACCTCAAGGGGTTAGATAGGAATGGGGTAGGAAGGCTAAAGATGGAAGAAAGGTTTCTCTGAGTAATGATTTTTACGTACGAACCATGTTTATCAGTTAAGGTTTAGTCAGGAGACCAAAGCACACTAGTTATTTGAACAGAGGGAATTTAATATGACAAATTGTTAACTGTATGATTGAAAGGGTAAAAAAAGAACACAAATGTATCAGGACAACAGTAATTGCAGGAAGCAGCTACCACCTTTATGGCAGAAGAATAATTAGAGACGTTGGAACTATTAAGATTTAGAAATTATTTAAAATTTAGAATTGCTCTGCTGGGCTGAAACTCAGAACTTCTAGGAAGGGTCACTGTTCAGGTGGTGCTGAGGTCTCTGAGTTCAAAGGAAGGGCCCATGAGCTGGACCTCTGGGGGAGGCTGGTTCTACGAGTATTTGAAAAACTGCAAACTGGCTTCAACTGCTTCTATGGGAAGGAACTTATGCTGCAGGTGGGGGAAAGCATGGCTAGAGTGGTATGCACAGGAACTGGAAGCTGACAAATAGCCCCACAAGGTAAAAATAGGAAGGAGCAAAGTTCCTTTTAACTCTTCTAGTTCTGCGGTCTCCCTCTAGCATCACCTTTGGAAGATCACAGCAGAGAACCAGCTGGAAAAACAGATATGTGGTTTGCAGAATCCCAGGCCCAGCATCACAAAGCAGGGTGCAGAAGGCTGAGAATCAATAGCTTAATAACTGATGCAACATGTGAATGTTTTATATATTCAAAAATTAAATAAAAAAGAGAAAGCAAACCATAAAATTGAACACCAATACAAACAAATGAACCTAACTGTATAAAATCAATAACCACACAGAGAAAGAATTATTTCAAGTACAATAAACTGACTGTTTGTTCTTACTGTGATATAGTCCAAGGACAAAAAGAATTGCAAAGATATGTAAAACTTCACTCAGTATGTTTACTGTTGGTAGTAATAGTGCACTTTAGAAATTATTTTGTGCATATTACAGGATAAAGCAGATGAGTACGTGAATGGTATTGAGAACCAAGATTCTCAGTGTTACAGAAAAGGTGTAACAATATAAAATAAGCTTTTTAAAATCTTATAATATTAAATTTGAACTGGAAACAGTATTAATTTTTTTAAAGATTTTTTTCCCAGTTCTACTTATAGGAAGGGCCTAGAACCAGTGACAACTAGTAGCAATGAACAAGCACCCAGATCTTGGTTTCTAAATACCATATCCCAGTAAAAGCAATCAGGGATCCTTGGAGAAATGGTTGATTCCGTATCTGACGTACATAAAGTACTAGGCAATGTGGGATATGTTGTGTCAAAAAGTAAGAAAGTGCCCAAAGACAAGCTGAGTCATGAGAAAAGGACACAGGGAGCTAGCTTGAATCAGCTCCCAGTGATCAAATTCAGGACAATCTGGCCATTGAAACGAATAGTGATTATTATTGATTATAACATTTTAAATAAAAAGTCCTTGAAATACACAGTGAAATTCAAAATGAGAGAGAAAGGAGATAAAAACAAAGCTCTTCTCTATAAAAGAATGTCTACTAATAAATGTATAAGGAATTACATAAGTAGATAATCACCATTTTGTAACTTTTAATATAATTGACTTAGGTCGACATAATCTTTGTTAAAACCATCAGGTGAAAGATCTTTGGAAAAACCTAGTCACCTCAGAGATAACTTACTGATTGCGAAGGGGAAAATATACCATTTCAGTGGGGAGATCTAAAGGGTATCACCTTAACAAAATGAGCAGACCTAGTAACACTATTACTGGAACAACCTGATATAATATGCCTTCTTATGTGACATAATATGAAATACACAACTTAACCTACAAAATTCTTGTGGCAAACTTTTTAACCTGAATATAATCAGTTCTCTGGATCCAATTTAGAGGAAATAAGTTGGAAATATAGCATGGAAATTTAGCATGGAAAACATGCTAAATGATATCATGAGGATACAATCAGAAGAATCCAGACCATGGGACACTATACAAGAAAAAAAAATTGGTAGCAATGTGGGGATGAGAAGGTCAGTATATTTTTTCAGGCTAAAAAGAGTCAATCATAGCAACTAAATGCAGTGAATGAATCTAGATTAAGTTTTTTAAAATGTATAAAAGATATTCTTTGGACAACTGAGATAACTGAATATGGGTGGAATATTATACGATGTTATTGAATAATTGTAAATTTTCTTAGTTGTAAAAATGGTAGTGTGATATTAGAAACAAATATCCTTATTCTTATGATACTCATTCTAAAATATTTAGGGGTAAGTGCAATTTACTTTCAAATGGTCCACAGCAAAGATATACACGTATATGTAAAGAGAGGGGAAAATGTGGCAAAAAGTTAACACTTATTGAAATTAGGTAGACATTATTAGAATATTTGTTAAATTATTCTTTCAACTTTTGAAGATGTTTAAAAATTTTCATAATAGGGACTTCCCTGGTGGTCCACTGGTTAAGACTCTACCCTTCTACTGCAGGGGGCATGGGTTCAATTCCTGGTCAGTGAACTAAGATCCTGCATGCCATGCACATGGCATGGCCAAAAATTTTTTTTAATTTAATTTAATTTAAAATTTTTTTCATGATAAAATGTTGGGTGGATAAATGTATTGCTACAGAAAAAAACAGAGTTGCAAAATTTTTTAAACTTTAGATTAATGTACAAGCAGAATCCAAGAAATTAGAGGGGAAAAAAAGAGAAAATATAAAGACCAAGAAGATCAGACCAAGAGTTTTAACATCAACTAACAGGTACAGCAGAAATAGAAAAACGGAAAATGTTGAGTAAAAACCTGTCAAAGAAATAATGGGAAAGTTTTCACAAAGTTGAAAAATATGTCTTCAAACTGAATGGTTCCAATGATTGCTAAGTGGAAGGAATGAAAAGAGACAAACATCTGTACTTATCCTGGTGACATTTCAGATCCCCAAGAATCAACAGAAAAGCCTAAAGTCTTCTGTAGAAAGAAACAACAATCAGACCAGCATCAGTCATAAGACTGAACAACAATGAATGCTAGAAGACCATGGAATAAGTCTTCCAAGTCCAAAGGGAAAATAATTTTGAGTATAAAATTCTACAGGCAGCCAGCCTATCAGTTCAAGTAATAATGCAAAGTAAAATCATTTCCAGATGTGCAACTCAAACATTTACTGTACCTATACTCTTTCTTAGGAATGACTTGAAGATGCTCATCAGTAAAATAAGAATAATATCAAAACAAGAGGAAGATTAAGGATATAAGAAAGACTGAAAAAGTCAACCTCAGATTGATGGGTATGAATCAAACCTAGAAAGTTATCAGGATATTAAAATAGGAAGTCAAAGGCCTCCAAGATAAGTGCCTTTAAAAAAAGAATATAATGATTTTAAGCAATGAATAAATTAGTAAAATATGGGAAAAGACACAAAGATTGGGAAAAGACATACAAAAATTAGCAAAAGAGAAAAGGATATAAGGACAGCATATAATTTTTCTTCCACACAGATGAACAATCAAAAAATAAAGTTGAGAATGCAATTTCTTTCACAATAGCATCAAAAAGAATAGAATATAAAGAAATAATTTTTAAGTGTAATACATATACAATGAAAATATAAAACATTACTAAGACATATTAAAGAATATAAATATATAAATGAAAAGATAGCCCCTGTTCTTGGATTATAAGACTCAGTATTGTTAAGATGGCAATTCTCCCCAAATTGATCTATAAATTCAAGGCAATCCCTATCAAAATCCCAGCAGACTTCTTTGTAGAAACTGATAAGCCAATTCTAAAATTTATATAGTAATGCAAAGACCCAAAACAGTTTTGAAAAAGAAGAGCAATGTTGGAGGAATTATAATCATTTCAAAACTTACTATAAGCTACAGGAATCAAAATGGCATGGTACTGGCATAAGGATAAACATATAAATCAATTGAACAGAATAGAAACTTCAGAAATAAACCCTTACATTTGTGGTTAGGTGATATCTAATAAAGGTACTAATACAATTCAATTGGGAAAAGACAGTCTATTTTTAACAATCTGTGCTGGTACTACCAGCATCTGGGCAGTAAAGTGTTAACTCAGCAGGCCTAGGCTACCCAAACCCTGCACATTCCAAAGGTCCTAGAATTGGCCTTTGACCAACTGCTGGGAATGAAACTCTGAAGGAGCCCTTGGAATACCCTGCCTGATAAGACTGGCATTGTATATCTGAAACCTTGGATCATACCAGATGGCTTAGGCTAACCGTGTGATTTGTGGTGAACATCTGTTTTTGAATGCCTGAAGCTATGGCTTATGCTGTATCAGTTGACATCTAGGGGACTGGAGACTGAGAACCTCAGGTCAGTCATGCAGGTGTTCCATGCCTATGTGAACTGACCCCCAATAAAAATTTTGAACTTAGGTGAGCTTTCCTGGTTGGCAATACTTCACATATATTGCATACACTGTTGTGGGGAGAATTAAGTACTACCCATGCAAAAGTAGGAGAGGACAACTAGAAGCCTGCGCTTGGTTTTTCCTGAAATCTTCTCTAAGCATCCTTTTTCCTTTGCAGATTTTAATTTGTAATAAGCCCTTCTGTAATAAACTATAACCATGAATATAACAGCTTTTCTGCATCCTGTGAGTCCTTGAGCAAATCATCAAACCTAAGAGTGGCCTTGGGAACCTTTGACAAGCAAAAAAGAAAAGAAAAAGAATTTACACTTTGACTTATACTCACCAAAAAATTCATTCAAATGGATCATGAACTTGAATATAAAAGGTAAAGTATAAAACTTCTAGATGAACATTGGAGAATATCTTAGTAACCTTGGTTTAGGCAAAGGTTTCTTAAATGTTAATAAAATAATGATTCATAGGAGAAAAAACTGATAAACTGAACTTAAACACTTTAGCTCTTCAAAATCACAACCAAAAAACATTTTTTTAAATCCACAGACTTTTATATGAACATATGAAAATATGAAAGAAAATATTAAAATGTCTTCAAATCATATACCTAATAAAAACTTGTATCTAGAATATATTAAAAACTCTTACAACTTAATTATAAGAAAACAATCCAATTTAAAAATGGGCAAAACATTTGAATAGACTATTTCACCAAAGAAGGTATACAAATGGCTACTAAAATAAAAAGATACTCAACATCACTAGTCATTAGGAATATGCAAATTAAAACCATAATATGATATTGCTGCATGCCCACTAGAATTGCTTTAATCCAAAAGAATTACAATACCAAGTATTGGTAGGGATATGGAGAAATTGCAACTCTTATGCATGACTAGTGGGAATGTAAAATGGTACAGCTACTTTGGAAAACAGTTTGGCTGTTTCTTTCAAAAGTTAAATATATACTTACCATATGACACAGTGATTCTACTCTTTAATTTTCTACCCAAAAGAAATGAAAACATGTCTACACAAAGACTTGTATGCAAATGTTACAGCAGTGTTACTACTCATGCTAGCCAAAAACTGGAAACTGTCCAAATGTCCCTCAACTGGTAGTGAATGGATAAACAAAACATGGTATATCTGTACAATGGAATACAGTACTACTCAGCAATAAAAAGGTTAGAACTACAACATGGGTGAACTCCAAAAACATTGTAAGTAAAAGAAGCCAGACACAAAAGACTACATATCGTGTGAGTCCATTTATATGAAGAATACAGAAAAGGCAAATCTATAGAGACAGAAGCAGATTAACGCTTGCCTGGAGTTGGTGATAGGGACAGGGATTTACTACAGAGAAACACAAGGGAACTTTTCGGGGGTGATGAAAATGTTCAAAATCTACATATGGTGATGGTCTCACAACTCTGTAAATTTCCTAAAAAATCATGGAATGTACACTTATAATAGATGAATTTTATGGTATATAAGTTATATCTGAATAAGGCTGTTTTTTAAAAACTCCAGGAAAACCAGAATTCCACATGAGGATGTCATGGGCCATATGTGAAATAACTAAGATGAGGTATGATTTTGATTAATTGGTGCAGTGTATGAAAGGAAACTCTTCACCTTGAGAGGAACAGGATTTATAATATTGCAATCTAGAAAAAGAACTATAATCAGAGCTTTTTGTTCAGCAGTTAACAAATTTGACATATCATAAAAATGCAAACATTTTTGTATATTAGTTTTCAATTTTTAGAATCAACCTGTAGATACAGCATGGAAGACTTTAATCACAGCTACAAAAAGTATATTAAAGTTATCTCCCTTATGATATTAAGCCATGTAATAGCTGACCAGAATTGAGGGAGGTTGAAGAAAGGCAAGGGGTGTCAACAGGTCATCTCTAAGAAGAGAGGGATGCTGGGAGTTTGGAGATACAGTTGAAAGTTGATAGAGCCAGAGATAGAGGTTTAATTCTAATACTGGAAATTACAGAGGTAACTAACAGAGAAACTAAAAATAGTGACTTCATCATCAAAACTTAGAGAAAAGAATATGCTGGGATGATGTAAGTAAACTCTATTCTCATATATCATTATGAGATACTAGAGAGTGACCAAATTTTCCTTGAATTTGCCTCAATTCTTGTCCTTTATAAGCTAAAATAGTTGGGGTTCTCCTGGATTACTGCAGATTCTTCTACTTCTTTAAGATAACCATCTTCTCTGCCGCTGTTTAGCTTACACTAATTTTTAAATGTTGTATTCCATTCAATCAAAAGGACATACAGTAAAACACTATGTGAAGATGGACATGTTATATTAAGGGATCTAATTAATTATACTGAGTCTATCTAATAATAAGTCTCAGTATTAGGAAGTCCTCCTGACTGCAGCCATAAAACACCCTCCAATCTTAAGGTTTTATCAGTAATTAATGTGATATTTTGACCTTCATTTGCATTAAACCTTTGTTGCTAATTCTTATTTCAAAAATGGTGGGGAAGTGGGGTGCTATTTATTTAGTTCGAGTAAAGATCACATACCACCTACACTATGTTCCTGCTTTTGAAAAATATATGTGTGTGAGAACACACCAAAAAAGACTTGGAAACAGATATGCCAATATACAATCAGTAATTACTGCAGAGTGATAGCATAATGGGCAAGATTTATTTTCTTCCTTTACTCTCATAGGCTTGAATTATTTTCCCCCCAAAACTCTGTATTAATTAAAAATGAGAAAAAAATTATTTCCATTTTGGAAATTTGAAAAGCTTGGGCCTCATATCACGGAAAGGCATGATGGCCCAAGGAAGGACAGAGAGGAGGCGCATCTGCTGCTCATCAGCAACCAACTTATTTACAACTCTAAACCAGTCTTGTATTAGGTAAACCCTGTCTTGGGGCTGGCCAAAATCATCTTTTACGCTCAAAACGCTTATAAGGAAACCTATGCCTAGATTAGATCACATACTTCTCTAGCCATGGTTAGAAACTTTCTGATAACTTTTTAGTAGTAAAATCTTGAAAAACTTTAGCGAGGATCATCACACTTCAATTCATTATTTGGAGATCAATAAAGAGAACTAGGAATAGCACATAATATGACCCTAGTAGAGTCTACCCTGCTGCTAAGTAAAGTTGCTCTCTCTTTTCTTTGGCCAACAGCATGGCTTGCACCCAACCAGTCACTGCTTGGGGCCAGCGTTAGAAAATATTCTCTTCCTAATTTATGTTCCATTGACATTTTACAGTGGCAGGTATTGATCTTGCTTTGTGCTATCAGATCAGATGCTGCAACCCAGTTCAGGGCCAGGATCATGACTGTAGGTGATCAGCCTTTAATGTGCAGGAGAAATGGAAGTGGAAAGATGATTTATTTTGCTTTTGTAGGGTCTTGTATTACAGACACAGAGGTTGGGAGCTTTCCCAGCTAGAATCAGCCATAGAGTAGGGCAGGTGAGCTGCCCCGTTTTCCCGGAGTGCCACAAACATAAAACAAACTGAACATTCCAGGAATTACTCGTTTGATCAGAGAGCCAAAAATAGCACTGAGCGCAAAAGAAGGATAATTTTTCTACAGGGTTACTGATAGACTCTAGGAATGGACAAAAAAAAGGATGGAGGAATGACTGACTGATTATATAAAATTAGATAGGGCTTCCCTGGTGGCGCAGTGGTTGAGAGTCCGCCTGCCGATGCAGGGGACGCGGGTTCGTGCCCTGGTCCGGGAGGATCCCACGTGCTGCGGAGAGGCTGGGCCTGTGAGCCATGGCCGCTGAGCCTGCGCGTCCGGAGCCTGTGCTCCACAACGGGAGAGGCCACAACAGTGAGAGGCCCGCGTACCGCAAAAAAAAAAAAATTAGATAAACTCAAACATCCTTGACATCTTTGTTCCAGAGCTGATAGTAAGAGTGGCTTGACTTGGCTTGACTTAGGCAATGTTCTTCTGTCATATATATCCCTTTATTGTTTTTTTCTCTGAGTATTTTCTAAAGAGACTGACTTCATTGTTAGAGCAGAGGCACATAAGTCAAATCCCACACAACACGTTCCAAGAGGCTGACAACATTTTTCTGTTGGGCTGGAATGCTGTTGCATTAGATATGCTGGCTATAGGAAGTATGTGAACCACCTGAGCCCTGGAGATCTTACAGTTATAGATAACTTTTTGTGGTATTGGAATTTCTAGAGTAAACTCCCACTGCCACGTTATAAAAATGTGGGAGATAAAAGAGAGAATGTGAGATTTTAGAAACTGTGCATCCCTGCAGAAGAGGAGTAAATAAGGGGAAATTTAGGTTGGTTTGATTTCCATCCGGAACATGAGAAAAGGGAAATATGGATGATACAATAATGTTGGGTTAGGAATATATGTGTCTTTGTGTGTCTTTAAAGCTTTAAATGATGCAAACTATTATATATAGGATGGATAAACACCAAGGTCCTACTGTATAGCACAGGGAACCATATTCAATATCCTGTGATAAACCATAATGAAAAAGAATGTATATATGTATAACTGAATCACTCTGCTGTACAGCAGAAATTAACACATTGTAAATCAACTATACTTCCATTTAAAAAAAAAAAAAAAAGCTTTAAATGACTCCCTAAGTGATTCTAGTGTGCAGCCATAGCTGACAACCGTGGCTCTAGGTCCATCCCTTCCCAAGTCTTCTGAATTGAACACAGCAGCTACTTCAAAGACAATGGTCACTGACATGCTAAACATTTAAATAGAAATATTTTGTTTTTCTACAGAGAAAATAACTTCTTGGAGAGCAAGAACTGTTTTCTCTTTCCTTTAGATAATTTACCAGCACCTGGCTAAGCAAATAATAAGTCTTCCAGAAATATTTGTTGAAGCAAATTACTATTCTTACCCTGAGAATGGGGTCATTCTGTGACTTAAAATGTAAATAAGATTTTCTCAAATCACCAGTCCCCATACCGCGCAAGGTCCACTGCCTTTACTAATATTTGTATAAATGTTCAGGAGATTCACATTCCCAAAGTCACCGTTGGTGTTAATTTCATGCCCCTGCTGAATTTTTATTTCTTCATCCCCAAAGCATCAAGACCTTCAGCAGAAAGGTATTCCGTTCTACATCACACAGCAAACATAAAATCCCACTATAGACTTCCCTATTCTTCAAGTCCTTTCTGTAATCCTAACACCAGAGACTTCTCACCTCTTCTGTCACCCTAGGTAACCTCTTATCATCTTGATGGCTGATGGCTCCTCCCCTCACCACCTCCCCCAACTCACTTCCTCAATGTCTACCTCCTCCCAGCTACCAAGTCTTTCCACTCATGGGACAGATCTGCTCTCCTGGCCCTACTGGCAAATAGCTTCAAGCTCCACTTTACACCTACCCATTAAGTGTGCCAGTTAACGTAATGGGCATCTATTTTTAGCAACACAAACCAACTGGAAGAGTCCCTGAGATTAGTGGGGGTTTTTTAATAAATTTTATTTATTTATTTATTCATTTATTTATCTTTGGCTGCATTGGGTCTTCGTTGCTGCACGCAGGCTTTCTCTAGTTGCTACGAGCAGGAGCTATTCTCTTCATAACGGTGCATGGGCTTCTCATTGCGGTGGCTTCTCCTGTTGCAGAGCACAGGCTCTAGGTGTGCAGGCTTCAGTAGTTATGGCACACGGGCTCAGTAGATGTGGCCTGTGGGCTCTAGAGCGCAGGCTCAGTAGTTGTGGCGCACGGGCCTAGTTGCTCCACAGCATGTGGGATCTTCCCCGATCAGGGCTCAAACCCATGTCCCCTACATTGGCAGGCGGATTCTTAACCACTGCGCCACCAGGGAGCCCTGAGATTAGTTTTTAGCAGTAGTTCTTAATTGGGGGTAATACTGCCCCCTTGCAGGAAAAGGCAGAAGGCTGCGGATATGTAATGGAACTGTGGCTTCCCCAGTACTACTCCTTCAGACTTCAAATATATTTAAAATACATGAGACCTGGGACTTCCTTGGTGGCGCAGTCGTTAAGAATCCACCTGCCAATGCAGGGGACACAGGTTCGAGCCCTGGTCCCGAAAGATCCCACATGCTGCAGAGCAACTAAGTCTGTTTGTCACAACTACTGAGCCTGCGCTCTAGAGCCCACGAGCCACAACTACTGAGCCCACGTGCCACAACTACTGAAGCCTGTGTGCCTAGAGCCCATGCTCCACAACAAGAAAAGCTACCGCAATGAAAAGCCCGCACACCGCAACAAAGAGTAGCTCCGCTCGTCGCAACTAGAGAAAGCCCGCACGCAGCAACAAAGACCCAATGCAGCCAAAAATAAAAATAAAATTAATTAATTAATTTAAAAATATACATGAGACCTAAAACTTGGTTGGAAACCCCAGTACTATTCTACCTTTAATTCAGGACTTTACGTGGATTGCTAAGGTGCTTCTAAACTTTGAGGCCAATCCCCATTAGGTAAAAAAGAAACATTGGTCATGTGCTAGTGCTGGCTGTGTGGTAATTTATTTCAAAATAGACTGTGTCTAGAGGCATCTGTTTAGTATTTGAAATACACTTATCAAGAATACCAACCTCCAAAGGATTTTAGTAAGAACTTCAAATATGGTTATCAAAATCAACACCAGATGGTTTCTTTATTAGCATAAGGATTGTTAGAAATCATTTTTCTCTGGTAAAGTAAATGGAAATCAGATCGACTGTTAAGGCCTCACCAACGTTTCTTGAACCAGAAGAATAAAGTCAGCAATATTCTAAGTATCCTAATGCTTGGGACAATCTAGAGCTTTGTTTGGTCCTATGTTCTTCCCACTTCACAGAGGACTGTCATCTGACCCAAAAAGAGAGTTAGCATCTAGGCATCAGAGAAGTATTGAATCGGCATCACTAGAACCTCTCATTTAAGATGTCATAGAAATGCCAAAAGTCAGAGAAATAAGGATCTTCTAGGTTTACAAGAACAGGTAGTATGGCTATTTTGATGTCTCCTTACTAATGAAAGTGGGAATGTTTGGCAGAATTTGGCCTAAGGCTGTTTTCAACAGAAAATACCACCTATAGAAAGATTGTGGGGGAAATGGACGTATGAGGATTTTGTGGAATTTTAACAAATGGACCTGAATATTGCTGAATGGTCAAATTGGCTAAGATCACTTCACCAACCTGAGCCCTCCTGTTTCTAAACAGAAAAACTTGAGCAGCATTTTTCAGACGGCACTGGCTCCCCATTTGAAGAATCATTGGCTCTTTGTGTCAACCTCACAACCTTAGTGGGTTCAGACACTTGCCCAGGCTCAGGCAGCCAGTTAGGGGTTCAGTTGGGCTGAAAGCCTATGACCTTCTAAACCTCTGCTTCACAAAATTTCTAAGCTCTTGGGCATTTCTTTCTCACCACTCTTCAGGAGTTGTTCTGCTGTGTTTTGTTTTGCAGAAGTACAGTGTACAGAAGTACCGTGTTCTACATCATTACAGCAGCATCTTTAAGCTCCTCAGCCTTCAGTATGCATAAGAATCAGTTCAAGAGCTTTCTAAAAATGCATGTGCGATTCCCAAACTTTACTGCCTATATTTCACTGTATTTGAGGTGGAACCCCAAAATCTGCATTTTTTTACTTGCACATTCAGGGGACTTGAATGGAAACGCCCTGGAACTATGGTTGAATAAACATCTTTAGAATTTCACTTGGGCTTCATTAGGGGTAAGGAGGGTTATTCCAGTAAAGAAGTCTAATAAGAATGCTTCTGAACACCCACCTCTGAAAGTTTAGGTATTAATTTTCAGAGAATGAAGTGACCATTCAAATCATGAAGTCCTTAGAAGCATTTATTAAATCTGGGATATAGTATTTATTGAATATTATCTGTATTTGCTTTCCTCCCAGTATCTTATCTATTTCTTCTCATATTACTATTCCACTTAGGATGTTGCTTTTCTAAGTCCAAACACTAAAATCTATGTATTCCTTCCTCTCAGGCATTTGGTTAGGAAATTTTCTAAAGGTTTAAATCTAATTCTGATGTTCCGTTCAAGAAATGGTTCTCGGGCTTCCCTGGTGGCGTAGTAGTTGAGAGTCCGCCTGCCGATGCAGGGGACGCGGGTTCATGCCCCGGTCCGGGAGGATCCCACATGCCGCGGAGCGGCTGGGCCCGTGAGCCATGGCCACTGAGCCTGCGCGTCCGGAGCCTGTGCTCCACAACGGGAGAGGCCACAACAGTGAGAGGCCTGCGTACCGCAAAAAAAAAAAAAAAAAAAAAAAAGAAATGGTTCTCAAATATTAATATACAAAAAAGTTGCATAGGAAAAAGAAGGATGTTTCCAGAAGTGATGCTTCTGGAAGCCTCTGTGAAGGCTACAAAAATAACTGGCCTAAGATAACCATGAGTGCAACCCATGCCCCAGGACAGAGGGAGCAAACTGAGCCATAAGGGGACCATATAGTACCAGGCCCTGGTCACACAGCACCATATCCCACCCACAGAGTCATTAAATAACATCCTACAGCAAGAGTATTCTCTTGCATCAGAATCACTTGGGATTGCTGGTAGAAATACAGAGTCCTAGGACATACCCCAGATGTGCTGAATCAGAATCCCTGCAAAATAGGCCCCAAAGATGTATTTTAACAAACATCCTTGGTGATCTTATTGACACTAAAGTTTGACTACAACCCCAGAAGGGCACTTTTGCAATCAGATTCATGCCATTCACAAAAATCTCTCAACTGAGTGCCTGCAGTTGTGCCTATGGGCCTTTTTAAAAGACTTTTGGTTCAGAGAAGTGACACTTAAGCATAAAGAAATGAAACAATAATAAATAGATGTGATACTGGGGAGAAATGCAAATACTACAGGAGGTTCTGAGCCAGGAAGATTTAAAGATAAACAAGTGATTTATATCTGAGATAAGGTACTGCAGATAAAAGCACTACATTCTAACTAGCTACTTTAAAAAGATAATTAGAGTGTTAAAAAGTGCCAAATGCAGTTCATTTTATTTATTATCATAATGTATATTTTTGACAATATAAATGATGCCATAAAAATATAGATTCGTGACAAGCAAAAGGCGTTGATAATCTGTCTGATGTGCAGAAACTAACCATGGGCTATTTAACAGGAACACGGCTGCTAATCACCAAGTATAAAAAGCAGAAGGATAAATGCTGTGCTCTGCTGAGGGCCATGAACCAGAGCCAGAAACTCTCTTTTGAACCAGGCAAGATTTCCCATGAGGGAGGAGTTTGCAAAGCACAGTTTAGGCTGGTATGACTAGTTAAGGAGTCGAGTGATCAGAATTGCAAGTGCAGGAGCACGAATCACAGGTTGGTCTCCCCAGCTGAGTTCACCCATGTGTATCACATGGGCAGCAGCACGATCGACAACAGCATAGATCGTGGATACCTGTGGAATGCTCCAGTTTGAAAGGGAGCTCAGATCATCAGGGTGAACCTCCTCGTCTTATAGATAAGGAACGTAAGCAAATAATTTAGCCTCTCTGGCCTGTGATGTCCTACCAACTCATCTGGGCCAAGGTAAGACTGCGGCCCAGATGATAAGGCTTCTCATTCAGGGCCCTTTCCTTCATTCAATCTCCTAAAATGTGGCCACTCTGCCAAGTCATAATAGACAATAAAATTTTATATAACATCTGCCTCAAATTTTTAAATAAGAATATTACATAAATCATGCGTAACTTAAGCCTCAATTATTTATTTAATAACTCCTATGTGTGAAATTCTTGTTAGATGTTAGAATTCATCCTTCCCTCTAAAAAAACCCAGCAAAGATGTTTCACCAGAGCATGCTTATTATGGTGTGTCTTCTCTTGTGTGTGTGTTCAACTGTTATTGCATATTAGGATGATAACAGATTCTGGTACCACTACATTTACACTTTGCACCTGCTGTCTACTGAGATTTTCACAAGAACCGGAAACACATTTCTTGAGGATCTCCCTTAGCAACAATGCTAACAATTCAACAAATGAAATGTTTTAAAACAGGGCTGATCTATCTGCTATTACTATTACTACTGAATATACTAAAGGGAGTTCAGAGACAGAGGCGGTGACTGAAAGCTTACCCACGTGTCTTCTCAAGGAGGAAAAGGGTTCCATTTTCACTCCAGAGAATTCTTCTATAAACTCTGATCAATAGGACAATACTCTTCAAACTGTGTACAGCCCAAGACTTCCAGAAAGGTGCTTCCGAATGGATGGTGTCTGGGGACAGGGGCCTACAAAGCGGGGGTTTGGGAAGAGCAAACTGCGGATAAACGGAAACAGTTTATATACTGGGGTCCCATGTAAGCTTTCATTCCTCCCTCCCCCCAAAATTGTTCTGCTGCGGCCAAAAAAATATCTGAAAACATCACACTAAGTCACCGTATACATCAAAAATTCTAATTTCATAGAATGGCATATATAACACTTTGCAACAACCAAAAGCCTTGGTTTACAACTATATTTATTTCATAGGTATTTGTCTTTCTTCTCTATATATGAATATATCTTAGATCAGGAGAACTTATAAAACTCTTTCAAGGAGATCAAAACAAAAAGAACACTCTATTTAAATAATCGGTTTTTATGGGGTATATATGTAACCATGAAAGTCCTAGATACCTGTCAGTCATCTTTTATTTCTCTTCTAAAAAAAACTCAATAATTTCCTGGATGCTGCTCCCTTGAAACCTATCTTAATTATATCCTCATTGGTAAGTTTTCTATACATTGGTAATCACAGACGTCTATAATACTTGTCTAGTGAAAATGTCACAGGAAACTCTGTGTGATCTCTATTAGCACCACATAATTAAAGGTCCTGATATATTCTGGGAGGGTCTCTGTGGGGATTTTAACCAGGGGCTCATTGGGCACACAGCTAGCTGAATAGATTAGCCCCTGCTAAAACAATACATCTCCATCACTGTTGAATGGATTAATGGAAAAATAATCAGCAATAAAATGCTATAGGGCTCTGAGAAGTTAAATACATGGTAATAGTCATTCCAATAAAACTGTTCTGGCAATGACCAATGAATCACCTCAACTTAATAGTATCTCCATCATACTAGGAAAGCAACAGAAGTGGAGCCAATTTGCACATTAGAAGCTACCAGAAGCCTTTGTGAACTAGTGCCTTCTTGGGTTATTTTAGACAAGTTCATCCAACAAATATTTACTGCATGTCTGCCAAGTGCCAGGCACTGAGGGAGGTGAGGCCCTCTCTGCGGCTCTGTTCATGAAATGATGAGGAGTTTTATTTCTTTGCCGTGGTTCAATCAGTTTCCCTACCTCAGAGCCCATACTTTAGAACTTGCAAGGGTTACTGAGGTCAGGAAAGGGGCAGAGCTTGTCTCAACAGGTCCCCCCTCAACTCCCCAGCTGTGCTGACCACTGGACTGCAACCTTCAAAGGAAGATCAGCTTGAGCCTCTTCTACCATCTCAACCATTGTCCATGAAGATCTTCTCATTTAAAAGTTAACTTTAAGAACCAAGGAAGGAAATGCTTTCAACATTCAAATCAAAAAGATAGAGAGAGCAGAAGGGCCTCTTCAATCATTTACTTATTAAAAAAACAAATTCTGTGAGCATCAACTATACAGAGGTGCTACGTTAGACACAAAGAAATGAGTGAGCAGGACTCTTGCCTGAGAGAACTTAACAGTCTAAGGGGGCGAAAGAAGTGCTGTAAGTAAGACCTTGCCTTAAAGAGGCCACAAAGTGCTTAGAAAAGAGAGAAAAAGAAAACAACGCTTAACTCAGCTGACAAGACGAGCAAGGATTCACAAAGGAGGGGCAGTCTGCACCAAGGAGACTTGAGGTGATGAACGGATGACCAGGCCAAGGCTTGACAGCCCCTAAACTCCACTGGCATTTTGTATACTAAGCACATAGAAAGCCAGAGGAAGCGTCCATGGCATTTTTTCCCCTTTCTGTTTGGCTTCATGTTTTTCCACAAGACCTTCCAAATGGGAATCTTAAGCACCATAAGATCATATTTCCATTTTTTCAGATCCAGGGAGATCAGGACTGACCTGACCACTGGGGCATTTTCAGTCACCTTTATAAAAGGCAGAAAAGCCACTTTGAGAGGCCCGAGCTCTAGAGAATGGAAGGATGATGTCAGATTCCCATCAAAGAGTCAAAATCAAAACACAGAACCTCTTTATCTCCTAAGATCCTCCCTGATCTACCACCTCTTATTCTCTCCAGCCTCCCACTACTAAAAGGGTTTTGGTTTCTTCCTTGACTGCAACATAATCATTTTTATTGAAGCCCAAAGTGTGAGATGGCCAAAGGCTAAGAAGGCCAGTGTGGACAGATTTTGAACTCTTATAGCCATCCTCACAAACCCTGCACCAACTTACCTAAGGTCTCCTCAGCAGGCGACTTGCTGTCATCCCTGACTTTGAATTCCTGGGGTGGAGGTCAGGAGCACAGAGATCCATTATTTCCCAAACAGAACTAAGGAGCCTAAGAGCAATGAGCAGAATGACAATATAGCCACCTGCTGATAGAACACTGAATAACCTCTCTGACCACTAGCTGGACAGCACAGGCACCTTCACTCACTTGAGGGCATTCCCTCAAACAGAGTGTGCAGGTGAGCTGCCTAGCATCCAGTAGCCCTCAGTGCTTTTCCAATTCCTGGCTGCACCTGGGAACTTTGTAAAACTACCAAAACCCAAGTCCCACACCTGACTAATTAAATAAGAATATTTGAGAAATGGTGCTGAGGTGTCACTGTTGTTTGAAAGCTTCCCCAGTTATTCTAATTGAACCACCATGAGCAGTGATCCAATGGAAATGGACATATCAGCCCAAGAGGGTTCTCAGGCTTGAGAGGCTCTGTCCTCCTTTCTCGTTAGTTTCCAGCAACCCCACACAAGTAATAACATCACTGAAATGAAAGCCAGGAAGAGATCATTTGCAGCTGAAATCAAGAAGTCTTGTTCCTTTGTAAGGGTCCACAATACCTAATGGCAGTGGTTGTGTAGCAGAGCAGACATAACTCTGGAAGTCAAGGCTTACTGATCAAAAGAGAGAATGAAAGAGGGGGGATCCCATCAAAAGATACTCCCTTCTCTATTCTCTTTTAATTTCCTCTCCAGAGATTCTGATTTGATTGTGCTGGGGTGGGACTTCAGGTATATATACTTTCTCAAAATTCCTGGGGTAATTTTAATGTATGCTAGGGCTGATATTCCAGCCTTAATGCACAATCCTTGATGCATGTTAAAAGCACGCAAATTCTCTCTACTACAGGAGTTGTCTTCCACAGCTCTGACTGTATCTACAGCTCGCCCTGCTGTTCAGAAGAGGTAGTCACCTGCCTCGAGGAGTAATAATCCTGAGCCCTGTCTCCAAAGCAGGAAGGTATGACGCTTCCCAAGACGTCCCCTCCTCTCCAATCAGACAGAAGATGAAATGCAACCATGGTCCTGCGTAGAATAATCAGTTTGACCAAGTGTCACGGTCACAACATGATCTGGGTTTGGTGTCGCACATGTACAAAGAGCTATACTTGATTGATTTCGTAGTTTTAGTTCCTTCCCTGGAGCCCCGTGCATTAGGCACACATTCCCTGTTAATCTAGACATACATCACTGGCTGTGAGTCACTGGGAACAGCACACGTCAGCACCAGGGTCCTCTGGACTTGAAACACTCTGCCCACATTGCTTATTTATTTCTAATACAAGCCCACAGACAACATCACTAAAATGAAAGCCAGGGAGAAGATCATTAGCAACCAGAAAACCTAGCTCCCTCTTGATAACCCACAACTGCATGTCACGGTGCAGGCATTACTGAGGTTGGCAAAAGACCAGGGTTCAAGCCCAGCTCTCCAATATGCTGGCTGTGTGACTTGGGGTAAATGAATCTCTGCTAATGAGGCCCTCAGTCTCCTCATCTCTAAAAGAGACATCAGACAAGGTACTTCTCCAAAGGGCGAGACTGGATGAAGCAACGTAAGGGAGAGCATTTTGTAAAACATTATTTCTCTACCTTTTTTCCCTGGAACTCCTTTCTCTCACAATGCATAAAAATTCAGTTTTAAAGATTTAAATTATTTCCTGCTGTGATATAATTCCCCCACAGATGGGTCCCATTTGATAACCCAGATACCAAGTTGCTGTAATCTAACACATATGAAGGAAGCAGGCTACATGCAGAGGCTACCAATTAACACAGGATTTAGGAAAAGGCAATAATGCAATTAATAAGGAAACAATCACGATTCTCATTTCCGATTCTGTATGAGTGTTAGATTTTATCACAAGGGAAAGTGAAATCATGCAACAAGGCAGACTCTAAATATAAGACACAAAATAGAAAGGACCTGGGTTGTTGAAAAAAGTGAGACTATTCCATGACACAAAGGCAACAACAGGAATGATAGAACAATGTTGTCCAGTGAGAAATAAAAAGGTCTTTATCAGCATAACAGGAGAGGGAGGCATGGTTCTTAGCTTCTTCTTTGTTACAGTTCTTCCAAGACCAGGGAAAGCAAATACATTCAGCTGTTGACTGAATTCAGCTGCTAGTCTATAAACCACCAGATTACAGAGAAGGAATATTACAAAAGAGACCTCTTTCTCCATGTTAAATGCAGGTTATTGAAAATGATGCAGAGTATAAAAATGATGAAAATAGTGGCAGGCAGTAAGATTTCTCCTAAATAACAGATGAAGAAACTGAGATTTAGAAGATAATCCTACACTAGGCCAGTACTTCTACCCCAGACTCAGCTCTCCTCACCGCACTACAAAGATGCTATGGAAGATATATTTTCAAACAAATAAAAATACTGGCACCATTCATCTGAAAGACTACTGTCAACCTCAATACAGCCCAAACATAGAGGTAATAGTTATTCACATGCTGAGTGCATTTCTATACCCCAGGATCTCCGTAAAATAACTGTCACATATTGACTCATTTAACTCCCAACAACCCTCTGAGTAGATGCCATTATTTCACCATTTTACAGATGAGGAAAAACAGGCACAGAGAAGGTAAGTAGCTGCCTGAGACCACACAGCTAAGAACTGTCAGAGCCAAGATTCAGGCCCAGGCCATTGTCTCCAGATACCACATGTACAACCACTATTTGATAACGAAGTGAACCACAGACTGAGCATTGATAATAACTAACTCAAAACTCTGATCAACATCCATGCCATGATTTCTTTTCTTTACTGGAGTAGAGTTGATTTACAATATTATATCAGTTTCAGGTGTACAGCATAATGATTCAATATTTTTATAGATTATACTCCATTAAAAGTTATTACAAAGTAGCGCCTATAATTCCTTGTCACTGTACAATATATCCTTGTTGCTTATCTATTTTATACATAGTAGTTTGTATCTCTTAATCCCATACCCCTGTCTTGCCTCTCCCCACTGGTAACCACTAGTTTGTTTTCTATATCTGTGAGTCTGTTTCTGTTTTGCTACATACACTCATTTGTTTTATATTTTTAAGATTCCACAAATAAGTGGTATCATACAGTATTTGTCCCTGTCTGAGTTACTTCACTAAGTATAATATTCTCTAGGTCCATCCATGTTGCTGCAAATGGCACTATTTCATTCTTTTTATGGTTGAGTAGTATTCCATTGTATATATACATACCACATCTTCTTTATCCATTCATCTGTTGATGGACACTTAGGTTGCTTTTGTATCTTGGCTATTGTAAATAGTGCTGCTGTGAACATTGGGGTGCATGTATCTTTTTGAATTAGTTTTCATTTTTTCTGGATAGATACCCAGGAGTGGAATTGCTGGATTATATTTGAGGACCCTCCATACTGTTTTCCATAGTGGCTGTATCAATTTACATTCCCACCAACAGTGTAGGAGGGTTCACTTTTCTCCACACCCTCTCCAGCATTTATTACTTGTAGACTTTTTGATGATAGCCATTCTGACAGGTGTGAGGTGATTTCTCATTGTTGTTTTAATTTGCATCTCTCTAGTAATTAGCAATGTTGAGCATCTTTTCATGTGCCTGTTAGTCATTTGTATGTCTTCTTTGGAAAAAAAGTCTGTTCAGGTCTTCTGCCCATTTTTTGATTGGGTTGTTTGTTTTCTTTGATATTGAGTTGTATGAGCTGTTTATATATTTTGGAGATTAACCCCTTGCTGGTCATGTCATTTACAAATATTTTATCCCCTTCAGTAGGTTGCCTTTTTGTTTTGTTGATGGTTTCCTTTGCTGTGCAAAAGTTTTTAAGTTTAATTAGGTCCCATTTGTTCATTTTTGCTTTTATTTATCTGCCTTAGGAGAAAGATCCAAAAAAATATTGCTATGATTTATGTCAGAGAGTGTTCTGCCTATGTTCTCTTCTGGGAGTTTTACGGTTTCAGGTCTTACATTTAGGTCTTTAATCCATTTTGAATTTATTTTTATATATGGTGTATGCCATGATTTCTGAAGCCTCATTGAATCTTATTTAACATCTGAGATTCTTAACAAGCTGACAAAGCAGTCTCACATACAAGGCCACAAAATGTGGCCCCTGCCTACAGCTTCACATTCTGCCATTCTTGCTCTGCTCCAGCCTCACTAGCCTACTTTAGTGCTCTCATCAGGGCCTTTGTACCTGCCATGCCCTGTGTCTAGAATGCTCTTCCCACAACCCTATGCCTGATGACCTCCTACTCAGCCTTCAGCTATCAGTTTAAACGTTACTTCCTCAAGGGGGCTTAACACCATTCTACTTTTCCATAGTGCTTTTTATCAGAACGCTTAATAACTATAGATTTATTTATGTGATTACTGGCATTACACAGGCAAGGGTAGATACAATTCTACTCAACCCTGCACTGGCTGTGCCTAATATGCTCCAGAACACAATAGACATGGACTAGATATTTGTTGGATATGTTAATTCATGACATTCTTTCACATAATTTTCATGCTAACTCTAGGAAGTGGGTAGTCAAGGGTATATTAAACTCATTTTACAGCTAAGGATATTTAAAACCAAAGAGGTTTAGGGTGATTTCCATAATCATTCAATGCTGCCTTTCACCCACTCCATGAGAGGAGTTGATAATGGAGCTGTCCTCTATTTTCAACAGCAAATAAGCTGCAGGCTCAGAGGGTCAGGCAAGGATGCTGTCAAGACCAGCTCTATGCCCATTTGCCCAGCATTGGAAAACACTAACGTTCTGTTGTTGTTTGATAGTTACGAAAAGTCCACAGTGTTCTAGGCACCATATAGAATAAGCCTTTGATTCCAAACATTACCTAACAACATAAAAATCAAATTCAATCTATTTTGAGTTTCCCTTAGAGTTTAGTCCAAAAGCCTGGATGAGACTGATTCAGTGTTTGTTTGGAGTCAACAGAAACAGTAACCAAATTCACGGGAAGGACTGTTCACATGGCCTTCATCAGGTCATTGACCTTTCAGGCCCTCGGACTCCTCATGTGAAAAATTAAAAATCCTGGACTTGGTGTCCTCCACAATTTCTTCTTCTCTGAATGCATGGTCTTCCAAACACACTCATAGATTTGACTGCTCACAACTTGACAGAGTGACTTTTTGAAATACTAATTACGATTTTCTTATGTTTTCACCTTTCCATTCAAGAAGGTAGAAATCAATGTATCTATCCTGTGGAGCAAACTAGAAATCAAAAGTTGCCTACATTTAATTCCTTTCCTAGATTTTATTTCCAAAAGAACCAAGACCATATAGGAGAAAAGAATTTGAGAGATGAAAGTTGAAGAGAAAGATGTCTGCAAATGTAGAGAGCAGATGGCTTGTAGACTGTTCCCTGGCAATGCCCAAGAGGCAAAAGGACTGCCAAGAAAGAACCTCATGGGACATGATAAAGGCTAATCTTCTGGGTTGGGGGCTCCCAGACTCACCAAAGCTCACCACACACCAAGCACAACCCAAAAGCACCAGGTCAGCCAGAGCTGAAAAGACCATGTGGCCTGGGACAATGGTGTTCTCACAGTTAACCACTTGTACAGAAGACAAATGACCGAAAGAGGCTTGCAAACATCCTGGCACTTGCCTAAGATTGCAGAATGGTGGGGGGGAGAGGGCCCAAGCTGAAAAATTGAGTTCATTTCCAGAAAAAAAAATTTAATGCAGTATTTCCTGGACTTCTGAGTTAGTTTACTGTAATTCCTACTATTCTCATATGATAACCTGTATCAAGACCAATGGATCTGGTTTCAGTGGAAGCCACGCAGAGGAGAAAATGTCACAGACAGAGCAACCTGCATGTTCAGAACTGGCTGAAAATAGCAGAAAAGGAAGGTCCCCCTGATTTCTGTAGGGAGGGTATGAAAGGCTTTGACTGTCAACAACTTCTGGCTTTTTCTTCTAACAGAGTGTACAATTCGGTCATTTTTTTCTGTTGTCTCAGAGCCTAGCACTTAACAGACACATTTTAAACAATTCGTTCATTCTACTTTTTAGTTACTGGCATAATTTTTCATTTATGTTACATTACTATATTAAGAACTATCTCAGGAATATATTTTCTATGTTCATATAACCATAGCTATTTTGGCCAGACTGTTTTTGGTATCCTATATTTCTCATTGTCAACTGAAAAGACACATCTTATAATTAAAGAGAAACTCCAACTAACATTCCCCAGTAAAGATAAATAACTAGCAAATGCATGAATAAAGTTACTCTTTATGCTTTTATTGTAAAGAGTAATGACTTGAGAGGTGAATACTTTATATACATTAAGAATGGTAAACATTTACATTCTATGCTCTAAAATTAACCCCCAAAACATCAACATGAATAAGAAACAGAAGCACAATCTCTATTTTATAAAACCAAGACACATATAACCCAGAGCTGCAATACATTAAGAGAGAAAAATCATGGAAGAACGGGTATAACCATTCAGTCAAGAAACAAGCTAACATATACTTTTTTAATTCTCAAGAATTTTAGATAGCTGGTAAAGCAGAAGACACAGGTGAGGCAACAGGCTGAAAAGAAAAAGATTATTTGGAAATGTGTTATGAGAAGCAATGAGGCCCCAGGTCCCTACCCAACACTAACAGATGAACACCTTCCCATTCCCTGCAGGAGATGGGCAGTATTCTGGGGGAAAATGAACAGAAGAAACTTCAGAAGTGAGGACACCAGACACAAAAAAGGTACTGAACCAAAACCAGTAGCTACGTAATTTGAAAGTCTATATGCTGAACAGACAGACCTCCTCCAAACCCTCTTTTTTGACCAGTTCCAGAATTCTAGCAGTCCAATCTTTACTCCCCAAACAATATATTGGAGAATATTTTCCTGATAAAGTTGAACCACCCCAGAATAAAGACCTACAGAGACTAACGTGTAAGGGTTTTCAACCTAAAAGCTGGATAATCAGTCAACAACACCAACACACACTGGCTTTCAGTCAGCTTCAAGCCACCACTAGTAAATGTGAATGATGAGCCATGGATCATTTGAGGCAAATAAACAATGCCTCCAACATGAAAGATAAAGAGAAAATAAATAGATTAAAAAGAGAATTTGGAGAAAACAAGCAATGCAAGGAATGGGGGGGAAAACCTTTAAAATAAAAATAGCTATATTATCAGAGGGAAAATAAAAGGTATTGCATTCATGAAAAATAATGAAATGCTATCTTTATAAATGATCAAAGAAAGGAAATAAATTTCAATATTAAAAATATGACCACCAAAATAGAAATTTCAATTAAACAGAAATTTCAATTAAATAGTGAGTGAGAAGGTAAAGTAAAAGAACGCTTCTAGAAAGTAAAAACAAAGAGACTGGAAAAAAGAACAAAAATAAGAAATTAGAGAACATCAGTGCAGGAGATCCATCATATCCATATAGTCAAAGTTGCAAAAAAGAACAATGCAAGAAAATTTCCAAGTGAAATTTGATGAAAAGGATCCACTAAGTGCTCAGGCTAATAAATGGAAAAGATTAATGCTAATGCGTATATTCTGAAATTTAAGACTAGCAGGAATAAGGGAAAAAATTCTAAAAATTTCCAGAAAGGGTTGAGGAATCTGCATTGCATTGCATTGCATGTCCCAACAAGATCCTTAAAAGCTCTGTAGAAAACTACAGAGCAATTCTGAAGAGAAAATTAGTTTCTACCCCAAATTTTATACCCAGGCAAGCTATCAGTTAAGTGTAAGGGAAGAATAAAAAAATTATCAGGTATACTAAGTGTCAAAACTGTTCCTTTCCTTTAGCCTTTTCTAAGGAAACTACAGAAGGATATGCTCCAGAAAACCAAAGGAATTACCAAGAGAAAAGGAAAGCAAATGACTCAGCAAAATGGGGAATCCAACACAGAATAAAGCAAAGAGAGCTTCCAGGAATATGGTAAAACAAAATGCAAAGATAATAGTTGTGAATTAGACCAAGCAAGCAACCAATCTAGAAGGACAGCATGGAGCAGAAGGAGAGGAGCCTTGAGAAGAGATATCCACCAGATAATATGAAACTGAAATTTTATCTGACAAGTTTGTGTGGAAACTGAAATAAGAGGTATTTTACAATAGTACTGGAGGGTGAGGGAAACTAACCCATGGTTTCAAATATATATAACCAAATTTTTAAAAAAGAGAGAAAGAGCAAGGGAAGGGGTGGGGGGAGAGAGAGAGAGAGAATCATTATCTCCAGGAAAAACAAAAGGTTGTAGTAGAAAGAAAATGCAATCACTTGACTCACTTGAATATAGACTTACCCAAACTATATGAAACAATGAGTGGATAAAAAGAGGGAGTTGATAAAGAGCTAAAATTCTCATCTTCCATAATAGGAAGTCAATAAATGTCTGAGATTGAAGACTAAAGAGACAGATGTAAACTATATTATTTGGAAATACGGAAATAAATACAGAAGATATAGCTTAAAAAATTAAAGATGGATGCCTCTGGCACTATTTACAAAAGCCAGGACATGGAAGCAACCTAAATGTCCATCAACAGAGGAGTGGATAAAGAAGATGTGGTACATATATACAATGAAATATTAGCCATAAAAAAGAAGGAAATAATGCCATTTGCAGCAACATGGATGAACCTAGAGATTATCATACTGAGTGAAATAAGTCAGACAGAGAAAGACAATATCATATGATATCACTTATATGCAGAATCTAAAAAAAAAGGGTAAAAATGAACTTATCTACAAAACAAATAGAGTTACAGATGTAGAAAACAAACTTATGGTTACCAGGGGGTAACAGGGGGGAGGGTTATATTGGGACATTGGGATTGACATATACACACTACTATATATAAAATGAATAACTAATAAGGACCTACTGTATAGCACAGGGAACTCTGCTCAATAGTCTGTAATGGCCTATATGGGAAAAGAATCTAAAAAAGAATGAATATATATATATATATATATATATATATATATATATATGTATAACTAATTCACTTTGCTGTATACCTGAAACTAACACAATACTGTAAATCAACTATACTCCAGTAAAAATTAAAAAAAAAAAAAGATGGATGCCTCTGGAAAGTAGATCAGCAATGGTCAGTGAGGATAGGTGTGAATGGAAATAAAGATCTAAAAAGAAAAATAAGGTAAAATAGAAGTTCTTTTTGGATTTTATAAGCTTTTTATCATTATTTGATATTTTAACTATACATATTCATTCTTTTCATAAAAATACAAATTAAATTTTTAAAGACAGCTAATTCCAGGACTTGAGGTTAGTACATTCATAAGAAATGTAATAATAAGAAAAAACTCCAAACTCATAGTACTTGGAAAACTTAAACACATTTTCCTTTAATTATGAAGACTACTCACTTTCTTTTACTTGAAAGATAATCTATGATTACTCTTTAATGAGGGAAGTCATGAAATTACAGCCTCCTTATTGCTGCAATAAACATCAGCCAGTCTAATGATCAGCAAACTTTGTTAATGTTTTTCATTATTTTAAAAAGTAAACCAGGGCCTCCCTGGTGGCGCAGTGGTTGAGAGTCCGCCTGCCGATGCAGGGGATACGGGTTCGTGCCCCGGTCTGGGAGGATCCCATATGCCGCGGAGCGGCTGGGCCCGTGAGCCATGGCCGCTGAGCCTGCGCGTCCGGAGCCTGTGCTCCGCAACGGGAGAGGCCACAACAGTGGGAGGCCCGCGTACAGCAAAAAAAAAAAAAAAAAAAAAAAAAAAAAGTAAACCATCTTTTAGGGAGCTTCTGAACATTTTGGAGCTATCCTATATATGGAAAAACTACCAGGATATATCCTTTAGTTACATCAATGTAAGGTAATTATCCAATCATCGCTTTTGGAGAAAAATGGGAGGCCACCTTGTATCTGAATGCAACAACTACTGATTGAGATGTTAACTGAATGTAATCATGTAAACTAAGGGTTTGTTTAACTGGACTATGCCCTTGAGGAGGGAAAAGAAAAAGATGTCCCAGAGGAGAGATTACTGGTATAATCTATAAGGTTCTCCATGCTCCCCTCACCCGCATGAGACATACATACAATCACATAGGGTTATTTATGACTGTTTGATCCACATTTTGAAAACTGTGTTGTGGACTATTGTGATGCTCAGTCTGGACTAGAAAGTTTACACTGGACCATGACTTGAGGCAGCTGAATAAGACAGCTGTGTTTGCATTTGGAGCAAACTGCCAAAAAAGGGATGAGCCTGGACACAAAAAGTTGATGCTAGAACAGTTCTTGATCTAGCATCCTGAGGAATGACTGCAGGACCAGAGTTATGGCAGATGGGGCCTCAACCACCATGGTGATTCCTGCCAAGGACAGAGTCTTGCTCAGTACTCTGGATTGCCTGATCTTGGAGGTTACACTGTGTCCCACCACAAGCAGAAATTGCAGCAAAGAGGCTGGACTCTTCAGCAGCCTGAACTTTTTATTGATGGTGTCCTTAACTGACTCCTTTGGACTTAGTAAGTAAACCTGGGGGGTCCCAGAAAATATCAGAGAAGAGAACTTCTGAAGAAAAATGAACTTTTCATATGTTAGGATGGGGAATACAAAGCCATATTCATTTGAATAGCAAATATGCTGTGGCTTTATTATATCCTAAGCTGATGAGGTGGATGTATATAGCAGTCTACTTTGTATTGATGCTGTTATAGGTTGGGGAGGAGGGTTTATTTTTTTAAGAACACCTTTAATCCAGCCATGAAGAATCAAGCATTGTTAGTATTTGGGGATACTTATTTTCAGAAATGTTTCCTGTATAAATGTACAAATGAATATAGGGGCAGAGTTAATTCCCTCCCAAATGAGATAATACTATACAAACCATTTTACGGTCTGTTTTTTACTTGAAAAAATAATGTGATAACATTACATGTTAAATATAGGTCTATATCATTTAAAATAATTGAATTATTTTCCATTGAATGAATGTATCATACCTTTTTAATCAGTTCCATGTTAATGAATAATTGAACATCTTCAATTTTAAAACATAATAAATAGCATTATAGAGAACACCCATTATGTTCATTCTTTGTATCACTATCCTCATTATCTCTTCCAGAACTGTTGCAATGGCTTCATAAATAGCATTCATTTTGTCTGGTCTTGGCTCTTTTAAAATAATTCTCAGGGTTTCCCTGGTGGCGCAGTGGTTAAGAATCTGCCTGCCAATGCAGGGGACATGGGTTCAAGGCCTGGTCCGGGAAGATCCCACTTGCCACAGAGCAACCAAGCCCATGCGCCACAACTACTGAGCCTGCACGCTAGATCCTGTGAGCCACAACTACTGAGCTCAGGTGCCACAACTACTGAAGCCCGTGTGCCTAGAGCCCGTGCTCTGCAACAAGAGAAGCCACCACAATGAGAAGCCCACACATCGCAAAGAAGAGTAGTCCCCACTCGCAGCAACTAGAGAAAGCTGGAGCACAGCAATGAAGACCCAACACAGCCAAAAATAAATTAATTAATTAAAAAAATAAGAAGAAGAAGAAATAAAAAATAAAATAATTTTTTACTAAATAGCAGCCTCTCTAGACCAGTTTCACTATGAAATAGTGTCCAAGTTACAAATAAGAGAGAGAATTCTTCATGACCTAGACTCTGCTGACATTACTTATAGTTTGATTTGGAGTGCAGTATTCTTTTTATAACTTGAAATGAAGATCAATCTCTGTTTGGAGAGGACTACCCTCTCCATCATTTGAGAAACTACTGTATTCAGCTATAGAAGACATCCATTAGTTTACCCAAGCCCACAGCATAGTTCAGTAGGGCCACACTCTAGGGCATGCAGGACCCTGGGCAATATTAGATTTTTAAATGTATTGTAAAATTCATGGCTTCACGTGAAGTATAGGGAATAATGGGTCGAGAAAGGTATTTAGAATTAACTGATTGTCCAATCGGTGCATGTGAAGATTCTTCAGAGTGTCCAGGCACCACTTCTTCCTGTTCAGGTCCATCATGTCTTCTTTTTTTTCACTGTCAAATGTGTCATGCCTAGAAAATGTCCTATCTCCACCATGAGAAAAAGTAGCCACACACTTATTCACCATGCCCTAGCTCTTCAGAAACTCTTTGTGCTGAAACAACATAAGTCATCTTGCCTTTGCAGTTCCCTAATACCATTTATTTAGTGCTGATAATTTCATTACTCATAACACTGCATTATCCACTGCACTGCCCATGAAGCTGGCTTCTAATGATTCTCTCCAAGGTTGTTACTGTGGTTCACTGATGAAGACCATAAACACAAGATTTACCCAGAGTAAGAAGGGAAAATGTGGACAAAACTTTGTTTTCTGGCCCCATTAAATTTGCCATTCAAAATCTGATAGCATAAACATAGAACAACGTATCTTCCAACCATGTCTTCCTGTAATCACTGCATTCTTAGAATGTGAACTCTCTCCACATTAACCACACACCTGCCCCCCACACACTGACACCTATAAGGAGGATAGGCGGGGGCCCATGGGTGCTGGAAGAGGAGCTGACCCATACACACAAGGAATGTTCATCCCTTATGACCAACCTGAGAGAGCACAAATGTCACCATATCGATTGGAGGCAAGAAGGAGCATGGATGGGAAGGTTCCACTGGTGTCACAGATCAAAAGTCTTGAAAGCCCATGGAGAACATAGACACATCATGCCTGGAGACTGTCTGACAAGTGGTGGAGCCCTCAGAAAAGTAGAGTGACCAACCTGGGCACTAATGGAGGGGCGCACCCAGGATAAAGGACACCTGGCCCCACCCCTGCCATGATTATGTGCTATAGATTAGAGGTGATACTACAGTCAAGACACATGGGTGAGCAAGAAAAGACACACAAGCCCACACACATGGCTCAAGCCCAAGGTGGACTGTTGGAAATCCAGACCAGAGCTCACTTTGAGTCTGGTGTGATTAAAGTCACCTAAAGTCAGCATGTTAGCATCATTCTGGTGGTACAATCTCATGTGATCTCGCAAAAAAAATAAAAAATAAAAAAATACTGCAACAGGAGCAACCTGCCATCCTCTTGGAACCAGCCAGCCACAGGGCCCCAGGACAACTCCACAGGCATGAGTTCACTGGGGCATCTGGTCAATGCCATCTGTACCACAACCCTGGCCAACCCCAGGCCCAAGACAGTCTTACAAAATTTCAATCAAGGTATTCTAAAGCATGGGGCCCTCTGAGGCCTGGGACCCAGGCAGGCACCCTACTTGCCCTAGTCTAAGGTGAGTATTGTTATTGACATTCTATTACATATCTCATTCGTTTCACAGTCTTTAGTTGAGCACCCTTTTTAAGTTTGCCTAGTTAAGTCAACAGATGAATCAAGCACAGCTAGTAATCTAACAAGCACTACTGATATAAACATCTGTCCCCCAATTTTTTTTTTTTTTTGCAGTACGCGGGCCTCTCACTGTTGTGGCCTCTCCCATTGCAGAGCACAGGCTCCGGACACGCAGGCTCAGCGGCCATGGCTCACGGGCCTAGCCACTCCACGGCATGTGAGATCTTCCCGGACCGGGGCACAAACCCGTGTCCCCCGCATCGGCAGGCGGACTCTCAACCACTGCGCCACCAGGGAAGCCCCTGTCCCAAATTTTAAATAAAAAATTCTGATCCTCCAAAATTAAACAGAGTTACCATATAACCCAGCAATTCTACTCTAAGTTAAAAGAACTGAAGAGAGCTACTCAAACAAGTACTTATACATCCTGCTCATAACAGCACTATTCATATTTGCAATAGCCAAAAGGTGGAAACAGTCCAGATGTACATCAATGGATGAATGGATAAACAAATTGTGATATATACATACAGTGGGATACTATTCAGTCATAAAAAGGAATGAAGTACTGATTCATGCTACAATGTGAATGAACCTCAAAAGCACCAGCTTAAGTGAATGAAGCAAAACACAAAATGACAAATATTATGACTTCATTTATATGAAATACCCAGAATAGGTAAATCCATAGACACAGAACACAGATTGGTGGTTGCCAGGGGCAAGAAGGAAAAGGAAATTGAATATAACTTCTTAACAGTTTAGGCGTTTCCTTTTGGGGTGATGACAATATTTTGGAACTAGATAGAGGTGGTGCTTATTGACAACATTATGAATGTACTAAATGCCACTGAATTGCTTGCTTTAAAATGGTTAATTCTGGGCTTCCCTGGTGGTGCAGTGGTTAAGAATCCTCCTGCCAATGCAGGGGACATGGGTTTGAGCCTTGGTCCAGGAAGATCCCACATGCCACGGAGCAACTAGGTCCATGCGCCACAACTACTGAGCCTGCGCTCTAGAGCCTGCGAGCCACAACTACTGAGCCTGCATGCCACAACTACTGAAGCCCGTGCACCTAGAGCCTGTGTTCCGCAACAAGAGAAGTCACCGCAATGCAAGGCCCGAGCACCACAATGAAGAGTAGCCCCCGCTCTTCACAACTAGAGAAAGCCCGAGTGCAGCAACGAAGACCCAACACAGCCAAAAATAAATTAATTAATTAATTTTTTAATGGCTAATTTTATGTTATGTGAATTTCACTTCAATTTTTTTTAATCTCAATCTTAAAAGATATTTATTTACAACATATTGATATTAAGTTGTTATACTCAAACACAGAGTCAAGTCAACTGTGATAATTTGTGGTCATATTTATGATTATTATTTCTCATAGAACAAAATATCACTGAGAATATACCCCAAAATACATCTAGTTGGGCTAGTCTTCAGAGAAAGGAAATAGTGCTGAGGTGAAACATTGCTGAAAAGAAGAAAATCTATAGGGAAAAAAACCTGAAAAAAAGAAATTATATTTGTTTCTTTACTTAAGAAAGTGATCTTTTTTTTTTTTTTGCGGTACGCGGGCCTCTCCCTGCTGTGGCCTCTCCCGTTGCGGAGCACAGGCTCCGGACGTGCAGGCTCAGAGGCCATGGTTCACAGGCCTAGCCGCTCCGCAGCATGTGGGATCTTCCCGGACCGGGGCACGAACCTGTGTCCCCTGCATCGGCAGGCGGACTCTCAACCACTGCGCCACCAGGGAAGCCCAAGAAAGTGATCTTTTTAATCAAGAATTTTTAATGTATCAAGGAAAAGAAACACACTCCAGCAGTTGGCCTTGGGAACCACAGAATAATCAGAAACCCATTTTATAACCAAAACCTTAAAAATATTACCTTAGCATGGTGGTCCTCAATAAAGATAACTGCTATCTGTTCAACAACAACTATATTACAACCAAAGATTTAAAGCAAGCACAACCTACAAATTTGCTGTGTTCTTTTGTATGCTCTTCAAGAGATATTCACTGGAGAGATGAAGCAGCAATATACTTAATTCATATATGAGTTTAATCTTATTACAGCCATTACCTTCTAAGTGGAGATATAATTCAAACAATGCTGTATTTCTTTTTAGACTGTTCTTATCAATTTCAGATATTAAAATAAGTATTTTAAGCTGTTATAGCTCACAGGCAAAATGAAATAGTATAGAAACTATAAAGCTTTGTAAAACAAAACATGTAAGTAGTCAAATTGGGCTTATCACATCCCTGCCAGATAAAGAGGCTGATCATCAGTCAAGAAATAAACACATTAATCCTGAAGGAAGGAACATTTGCATTTCTATAATGCAAAATTATTCCTGCACTAAAAGATCATGTTGTTGAAGAAACAATGTATTTCTCCCCAAAACAATTTTTTAAAGTACTTAAATCCTTGGATTCTTTTGCACAAAAATGAAACAAAAATCATCTACTTTCAGGCTATAATAAATTTTTAGGAGTAATTGTTCTTCAAAGAGATAAAAAGCTCCACTATTAATGTGCATGATTTTCTAGATAATATTAAAAGCAATGCAATTACAGTTATGATAATTGATATGGTTCTTACCTGATAATGATCAGGGGTCAAGAGTTTAAAACATAAAGCAGAACATGCTTTTCACTTTTTAAAGTCAAGTAAGCAATTTGAAGGTTGGCTCTGTGACTGCAGACCCTGGACTCTCTCTTCCCTAACCGAGGTAGGAATGGAAGAGTGCTGCTAAGAAATTCCATGTCCCTTCTTCTCTCATTAAATGCTCTTATCTCCCCCAAACCAGAACTGTTCTTTCCTTAGGAAAAGAGTGTAATTCTCAGTTATCTAGGCAAATGAGAGTCATGCATAACAAGGATAAATTAATTTCACAGTTAATTTCAAACCCTACTTTCAGCCCCATTTTATTACTGTTCTACGCTTACTTAATAGATTGACTAAACAAAATCCTTAAATTAAGATAAATAAACAAATAATCTTTTAATTCATTCAAAGTGATGGCACCTTATAAAACTGTGGAGCCCTCTCAAGGTCCCACTGTGCAGTGTTTTTTTTTTTCGGTACGCGGGCCTCTCACTGTTGTGGCCTCTCCCGTTGTGGAGCACAGGCTCCGGACGCGCAGGCTCAGAGGGCATGGCTCACGGGCCCAGCCGCTCCGCGGCATGTGGGATCCTCCCAGACTGGGGCACGAACCCGTGTCCCCTGCATGGGCAGGCGGACTCTCAACCACTGCGCCACCAGGGAAGCCCCCATTGTGCAGTTTTGAGCTTGCTATTTTGTCCCTGGGGCTAATAGACCCCCTGACCTGGAGCCCTGTGCTTCGCTTTCTGACAGTGGAAGCTGTACAGAGCAAAATTTAATTGGACCATTTGGGTTTTGATTTGTTTGGGTATTTATGAACCAAATTCATTGGAGCCAGAGAATTTACCCAGGTGTAAGAAATACGGAGCAAGATCATTACCTTTAATGTGACAGATAACAAGAAACTCTAAGAAAAAAAAAAGCTTAAAGGGAAGTCAATTTTTCGACAGCCTGGAGATCAGAGTTTACTGTGCTTATGACAGTGTCTAGATCAATTCTGAGCCTTTAATGACACGATGTGATTCTCTGTATGAACCAAGAAAAAAACTATGGCATTACCATATTAAAACACTGGCATATTTAAAAATCAGTGAGTAAACAGGGAAATGTTAACAGTGTTTTTAATCAAAGTTATCTTGGGGTGCTGAGATTATGGTATTTTCTGTACTTGTCTGTAATTTTAATTTTTCCCCCAAATAAAAACATTGCCCTCATAAGTTTTTTTTTAAATCAATGATAATTTGTTTAATTTTAAAAATCAATAGCATGTACTCTCACTGACCCAGAATTTTCAACTGGTTCTCAAACTGTCTTTGCCAGGAAAGAAGCAGAGTATGCAGATATCCAGGCTCCTTATCCAAACTTCGGTTATATTTTCTTTAATAAAGCTTCACTTAAGATTTTTTAAAATGATTCCACAGATTTTTTTTAAAAAATTGATTGGAAGTCATTAATCTATTTCAGATAGTTTCTTGGAATTTACTGTAGACAAGGTTCTGTGTTGAGAGAACTGTCACACAGAGGTGGCGATTTTTCTCTTGTCCTCCTACTCCTCCCACACATGCCCCTCTACGCATCCACTTTTCTTTAAGCACTGTTCTCTTTCTTCCATGAGTAAACCTCAGCCCTAGCCAAGTTTTTCCAGTTCTTACTCATCTTGATTCAGCATCACAAAGTCAAGAAACTGAGCAGGCAGAGACAGACCTTTTCTTAGAGGATGAGAGCGGACGGAACACTATATAAATACTTACACATTAATTTACTACTTGTCTCCATTGTGTCCTCGGGTATTTGGGGGTGTGGGAGAGAGGACAGCTGAAGTCAGTTGAAAGGTTTTTGGTGATAAAAAGATAGATGGGGAAAGCGGTTTTAAGAAGCATGACTATAGGTTATAAAAAAGGATTCTTTCTGATGTTTTTGAGAAACTCTAAGATTTGATAGTAATGAATTGCAATTTTTTGTCATACTGCTATTTCTTTGCATTTATACTTAATAAACATTGGTGCTTAATAAAGACACAATGCTCTTGTTATAAACAGGTTCCAACCATATGGGTGGTAGGAGCAAGAATGAAAGAAAATCTAGATGGATCTGGATATAAAACCCTCTGGGTCCTCAGCATGAAAATGTCTCTAAGGAGACTCAGTGTACCTCTGAGTCTATTGTGGTTAGCACCAATATGTGGTTAGCACTCAGTACAGGACTTTTCTGTTATAAAATCTGAGGTGTGCCACTTACATCTGGATAACTTCCTATGTTCATTTTAAGACAATGACTCATACAGATACATACAGAGACAGAGATACACACACACACACACACACACACACAAAAAAAAAAAAAAAACCTCTGTCTTCTGTGTGGACCAGGAAATGCTTATCTCTGTCTGGCTAGTTTTTAGGGGACAAAGAGTTGAGCTAATCATTCATGAGACAAAGCATGGAAAGCTGGACAGTCTGTGTCCAGCATTGTCAGCAGGTTCAAGCCAAGGGGGAAAGGTCAGTGCTCTGCCTTGTCGCAGGTGAACAAAGGAGTCATCTAAGAATCCTAGAAGAGTCATGAGAAAGAGTGAAGCGTAGACGGCAAGTCGTATCTCAGTCATATGGAGAAGGGTGGTTCTTTGTGGCAAGCTGTTCCCAAAAGACAAAAGAGTGAGGGGTTCTCTTAACTGCGGAGTTTTCAGGGCTCAGGCAAAGTTCAACCTTGCCAGGTTCAGTGAACTTCTGAAGGGGAAAATAATTGAGTACCTGAGACTCTCACAGAAAAAACACAACTTCATTTTATCACTGGTTACAGAGGCTGGTGTGACTAGTTAATATCTGTAAGCAAAACTCATCTGAGTAACACTTGAGCATTTTACCACCTGTAGAATTTGAAAAAAATTTAGATTGATTCCTTTCCATTGCTCGGCAATAGAATGAATATGATGAAATCTGAACGTATCTAACAGGCAAAAAGGCATGTTGGTGACCAAACTGCATTATAAATGTCATGCTGTCCAAAAAAAAGTTTTTTAGTGACACAGCATGGAACAGAAGAAAGAACACAGATGGACTTGGGTTCAAATCCAAGGTCCATCATTTATTAGCAGTGTGACTTTGGATGATTTATCCTCTCTAAGTCTGTTATGGAAAAAAGGAATAATAAGACTTACCTTGCAAGAGTCCCTTGATTATAGATCATGAATGTGAAGCCCCAGTGAGAGCCTGCCTGAATGCTGCAGGTACTCAGTGATGGAACCTCACTCTGGCCAAGGATGAGGGGTCCCACACTCAATCAATGAATGCCCTCACCCAATTTGAGGAGGGCTATGTGTATGTGAGTATTTCATAAGCACTTGAGTCTATGCACATTAACTCAAACTCTCTCCAGTGAATGAAATTAAAGATGTAAATCTTGGGAACTATCAATGGTCATATCTCATGACATATGGGGAAAAGTCTGCGCTAAGAAAGATGAATGAAGCTGAACCCAGAGAAAAGACGAAGGGAGGGACTAAGAGTCTTGACATTGTTCAAGTCCTTGGTTCTAATTATCCTTCTGTCCAGCTTCACCCTTGCTATAGCTTCGCTATGCTGAAGGCTGGGCTTCTGTTACTTATATGCCACAGAGTTCTAATCAATACAGGCAGCAATTATTGTTCTTCTAATAATAAGCAAAATGGCATAAGTAAAAGAATGACAACTGAGAATAAACAGTCTCTTCCCAACTTTATCTCCTACTTAATAATTTATTCCATCACTAATTGTCTGCTTCAGACTGTCTAACAGAAATCAAAGAATATTAGATATAGTTGATATTTTTTCAAAAGATGTTTTTTCCTACATATTTGGCTTCACCTTCTTGGAATTCTTCAAAGAGTAAATTTCATCTTGACTCTAGTTCTCATCTTCCCAGTGGAGCTTTTAAAATAAGCTAATGGTTTTGATGTACATCCAACTCAAGCTGCATAGTATACTATTATACAGCCTGTTCCATCTGGGAAACACTTAGAGATAAAGGAAATAATCTGATTATTTGCTTCATACTAACTGCTGCTCTGAAAATTAGTTTTTTAATGTAGAAAATAAGACCATATTTAATGCTTCTTATCTGGCTTAGGCTTTTTGGATATTCAAAGGACTCCAACTGAATATTGACATGTAGTAAAACAGTACAGTATATATAACAGAGAAATTTCACACTATGCAAATAAGAATACATTTATGTTGCTATCCTGCATCTAGAGTTATTCTTAAGAGTTGTTTTCAGGGACTTAAGAACCTAAATAATCAGAGATAAGAATGAGGCACCTAGGAACTTACTAGGAAATACTAAATTCATTCTGATTTTATATACTCTGGGTAGCACTAAACAGATAAGGCCAGACACACCTTCAACAGTAATTTGAACAGTGTTTCGTGGACAGAATGTACTGTGAGCTAAACCACTGTAAAAAAAAAAAATGTAGCTTACATACAGGATCCCAAAAAGAACAACAACAAAAACACAGATTTATATAACTGTACACTCCTGTCATGCATAAGATGCTTCTGAAATGAGAACCCTGCAATCAACACTAGTACTTGGTTTTAAGAGTTTAAAGTTGTCTGGGTTTATACTTTTAGTTACCTTTAGAAATGTTTAAGCAAAATGTTTTACAACTTTCAGAAAACTTATTAGAATGTCAACCTATTTTATAATTAAAATACATAAAACCAACAAAACTTTGCATTCTTTGTCAAAAAGTAGTTACTGCTTTAATTCCTAGCCAGAAGAAATTAAGCATATGCATACACACATGGTTTCAAAGTCCTGCCTATATCCCCTTCACCTACCCAGAGGTCACTTGCAGACAGTTCCATTTACCACTATGGCTTCACACAGCATCTCCTTGCTTGAGGGCATCCTCTGACCACACAAGGAGGTAAGGAACAGACTGGAAGTACCAGGAAGTAAATGCTCCAGGAGCAACCCTTAACTAGTGAGGGTGGGAGCTGCTGGAAAAGCCAAAATTCCTCATCACTCAGGGTGACATTCGGAAGCTCATTCCATCCCATTTTGAAGGGCAGGACTTAGCTTCCCTCCCTTCCCTGTCTCATTTCCCCACTCCCTCACAGGACCTCCCACAGATGCTACTTGCACCCAAATCCTGGTCATAGCATGTGCTTTGGGGAGAACCTAAACAAAGACCATCTAAAAGCAGCTACATTCACTCTGCATTGCTCCCTTCCCTTCTTACTACCACCTCCCTGCTTTAAACCCCCAATCAGTATAAAGAAAGCTTATCTCTACACTTCATTTTTTAAAATAGTTGATCTCTATTACACTGAGAAGAGAGACCCAGGAATAATGGACCATCCCCTTTGCTATCCAAGAATTTCACTTTTGGTAATGCACCCACACAAACACACACAAACCTGGAAGTCACATTATAAAATAGCAAGTAGATTCTTCTCATAAATATATGAAGACTACCCAACTGTATCTGTAAAGCTAAATTAATGATAAAGCCATTCCTAGACAGAGATGCTCAATCAATACTTATTCATGGATGAACAGATAAGAGAATGAATGAATGACTACCTTTCAATTGTAGAACTGAGCACATTAGTCATGAAAGCAGGATAAAAATTAGAAAGGAACGTAGAATTGAACATAAGGGCCCAAGTAGAAAAGTCTAGCTCCAGCTCTATCACTGACAATGTAACACATACAATGTCACAATCACATATGAGCTTCACCTCAAGTCAAGAGTGTCAGACAAGCCAGCATTAATAGCTTTGGCCCACAAGTCAGGACAGCTGGACCGGAGATCAAGCTTGCCAGTGATTTGACATTTGGCAAATTACAATCTCTACTGGAATAAATCCTGGAGTGATACTTATGCCTTACAGATTATTATTAAAATGAAAAGAAAACATGGCCTTGAAAATGTGATTAATTAGGTTCTATACCCAAGGTAATTACCTGAGGACCTTCAGTTCTATTTGTTTTCTTTAAAGAAAGAGGATAATGCAAACTCTTGGAATGGGAATTTTGGGGGTTTTATTACCAGTAGAAAGTTATTCAAACTGAACTCTTAGGTAGAAAGCCAATTTACATATGTTCATTTATTCAATCAACAAATATCTATTGTGAACCAGGCATTGTTCAAAGTACAGCAGTGAACACAATAGACATAAAACCCAGACCTTGGGGCTTCCCTGGTGGCGCAGTGGTTGAGAGTCCGCCTTCCGGTGCAGTGGACACAGGTTCGTGCCCCAGTCCGGGAAGATCCCACATGCCGCGGATTGTCTAGGCCCGTGAGCCATGGCCGCTGAGGCTGCACGTCCGGAGCCTGTGCTCCGCAACGGGAGAGGCCACAACAGTGAGAGGCCCACGTACCGCCAAAAAAAAAAAAAACCCAGACCTTGTGGAATTTACAATTTAGAAGAAGTGCTCTGGCTGAAGTGTATTATTAGCTAGGAGAGGCAAGGGGAACAGTCCCTGGGGCTTTTCAGGATGCATAAGAATCATCTGCAGCACTTGTGTAACTGCCCCACTACACTCCTCCAGCATGCTTCTCTGGATCTCAAGAAAGGAAATCAGAACACTCACCAAGTACTCCAAACTACCCGATGCAGGTGATACAGACCACACTGTGAGAGACACTGCCCTCAAGTTTCCTATGGCACAATTTACAATTAGGCACAATTACATGCCTAGATGATTTCTGTAGGAGCCAGCCTTTCTGTCTTGATTCTCAGATGGTTATCAATAAACATATTTGATGGATGCCCCCAGTGAACTAGAACCTGGGAAATGTATCAAGTTTAATAAGAGATATACTTTGTGCCAAAGTCATAGGTAAATAAAAACAAAGTACTTTAGGCCTCATGTATCAGATCCTAAAAGTATTCATAAGAGTAAATTGGACACATGAATACTTGTTAGTTGCTCCTCAACCGAGTTCCCCAAGCTCTTGGCACACACCTGTACACTTACCCTAAGTATCATAAGTATCTGTTTCTGCCAGTGTTTCCTACTCCTGAGTGGTTGTTCATCAAATATGAGAACTGTGATTTACGTTAGTCTTTGTGTCCACAGTGCTACCACAGTCTTGTTACATGGTAGACACTAAATACTTGTGAATAAATGAGCCAATAAATGAATGAACAAATGAACTGACAGGTAAATAAACAGCCTGGCTTGCATTAGTTTTCTCATCTGGCAAATGATCTCCTTCTACCTGATATGTCCAACTTCCCTTCCAAATCTCGAATCCTAATATTGAAAGAAGAAAAAGCAGGAACAAAGAGAAAAACCAGCCAAATATTAACGGCTGCAATTAAACCTGCAAAAATTAAACCTGTAAAAATATATCTACTAAAGAGAAAGCTTGTTATAATAAGGCACTTTATAAGAGTTTGCTGGTCCTCCAACACTAGAGTTATACAAAGTTTCCATAGCACATCCTCTTTCTACTGCAAAAACTTTTAACCAATAAAGTAATTCCAAGAATTTGATAATGATGTCGACAACGATGATGATGAGATGAAAAGAAAAGCCTCCGTTTTCCTAGGTATCACTGCCCTCTGCTGGATAGAATTAGAAGTTTCCACATAAATGTACATAATTTTCCAGACTGGCTAGGAAGGGACTTTTAAAGTTACCCTTATGTAGTCAAACCCAGGGCTAAGATGAGATTAAGGATCAGTATTTGATTTTCCTTTTTGCATAAGACCCCACTATGGCTTGGGATGCCATTGTTATTGATCCTGTCTTTATTCAAAATTGTGGTATTTTGTTCCTCATGGATTATTCTGCATTAATTTCCGTTTTTAGATATGTATTAAAATATTGTTTATCTTGAGTATTGAGTCTTTTTTGTGTCCTCCTAAATTTTTCACAGAAGATGGCTACCTCACTTGCCTCACCCCAGTCCCAGCCCTGATTAAAAGTGCCTCCTCAAGGTGGTTGGCCAGCTGTGAACACTTCAGGGACACCTTCCCTCACTAGGACAAGGTCCCCTAAGGCTCCCACAGGGCCAGGTACCTCTCCTTGCATAATTGCTGGATAAACATCCATCTCCCACTCTAGACTCAGAACTCTATGAAAGTGGGAACCACAGCTGGTATTTGTTCTAAGCATGGGATTTCCAGCCCCTAGCACAGACCTAGCACATCATAAACCTCCATAAATATAAGTTGAATGAAAGGATAAACAAATACCACCAAGGAAAGAAGGAAGAACTGTGTAGCAGACTTTTCCATCTTTGGAAGATCTTACCATAGAGCAAGGTAAAAGTAATAAGAACAACTGCCATTTACTGATTGCTTACTGCACAGCAGACACTGTGCTAAGTAATACATGATCTCACTTAATCCACACAACCCCCTATGATACATGTACCTTTAGCACACACATTACAGTAGAGGAGGAACCTAAGACCTAGAGAAATACAGAAACCAGAAACATTTCTTCCTGCAGTTTTCACACTGGTTCTAGAACTTTTCCTCAATAACACTTTTATATATCACATAAAAATAATTCCAACTCCCACAAAAAAAGTGTTATATATCTGTTGAAGGGCACTACAGCAAGATGTTGAAGGGCACTACAGCAAGATCTTCAAGGGATAGAAAGAAAAAGTAGAACACATTTCTCTCTGGGATCCTATGGAGAGGATTTTTTAAGTATGCAAATGATAATTGAAAAATACATAGCTCAGTAAGGTCAAGGTCATAAGAGAAGGAGTAAGTGTAAGTTCAAATGAGAGAATGGGTATAATCTGGTTGGAGGGATCAAGAATCCCTTCACAGGAGGTGGCAGCATGTCAAATATGCCTTGAAGGAGGGATAAAATATTAACAAGCAAAATTAAGGGAGAGAGGGAGAGGGAGAGCAATTTAGAAAGAGGCAATAGTCCAAGCGCAGTGAGAGAGGCAGGAGGCTGTGGGTGTGTGGGTGTGCGTCAGAAAGAGCGCTCCAGTTTGCAGGATGGCAGACTGGAGCATATTACTGAGGGCTCTCTGGGCCAGCCTGAGGTATCTGTATTTAAGTATTTCCTACTAGAAAGAAAGAGGATTTTTTTTTTTTTTTTTTTTGAGATACGCGGGCCTCTCACTGCTGTGGCCTCTCCCGTTGCGGAGCACAGGCTCCGGGCACGCAGGCTCAGTGGCCATGGCTCACGGGCCCAGCCGCTCCACGGCATGTGGGATCCTCCCAGACCGGGACACGAACCCGTGTCCCCCGCATTGGCAGGCAGACTCTCAACCACTGCGCCACCAGGGAAGCCCAAGAAAGAGGATTTTTGAGCACAACTTTCCTCCCCCACTGAAAGCTCAAACCGGCCTCCCCCACTGAAAGCCAGCAATTCAGCTTGCTAGTAGTTCCTTGGGCCATCCATCCCAGCCAGTGCTGCTTCTAGAATTTGCTACCTGCTGGGACCACAAAGGCGGGTGAAAGGGTCTGGAAGCACTAGTAGGATGGGTGAGGGTGATCCCAGTGGCCGCTAAGCAGACTGAGGCAATGGTGAAGGCAGCAGCACCTTCTCTTCCCCACACTGCTCCACCAGGATCTGGGCTGGAAAACAGAGCAAGTAGGCAGCATACACCTTGGTGGTGGCAATGTGGGTGGAGCTGGGACTTGGGGTCTTCAGGTCCCATCATGTGGGAGGTGCTAACATCTGGATACACACCCATCCCAGGCACTTTTGGCTGCAACAAAGCTAATGAGAAAGTCCTTGGAAAGACCTTGATGGAATTCCCAGTATAGAATCATGGCTCTAAATGCAACATGATTTAGTCAGGGATAACCACAAAAACATTTTTTTTTCTAAAATCAACAATTTAGAAATTATTAGAACTGGATGACCAATTTACACTAGAATTTACAGCACTTGTTTTATGACATAAAGTTCAGTTAGAGAATAAGAAATACATTTCTCATCATATCTTGGTTCACAAATCAAGCCTTGGTAAATTTAAGAAAATGGAAATCGCATCAAGTATCTTTTCTGACCACAATGCTATAAGACTAGATATCAATTACAGGAAAAAATCTGTAAAAAATACAAACACATGGAGGCTAAACAATACACTACTTAATAACCAAGAGATCACTGAAGAAGTCAAAGAAGAAATCAAAAAATACCTAAACAAGTGACAATGAAAACATGACAACCCAAAACCTATGGGATGCAGCAAAAGCAGTTGTAAGAGGGAAGTTTATGGGAATACAATCCTACCTTAAGAAATAAGAAACATCTCAAATAAACAACCTAACCTCACACCTAAAACAATTAGAGAAAGAAGAACAAAAAAAATCCAAAGTTAGCAGAAGGAAAGAAATCAAAAAGATCAGATCAGAAAAAAAATGAAAAAGAAATGATGGAAACGATAGCAAAGATCAAAACTAAAAGCTGGTTGTTTGAGACAATACACAAAATTGATAAAACATTAGCCAGACTCATCAAGAAAAAAAGGGAGAAGACTCAAATCAATAGAATTAGAAATGAAAAAGGAGAAGTAACAACTGACACTGCAGAAATACAAGGGATCATGAGAGATTACTACAAGCAACTCTCTGCCAATAAAATGGACAACCTGGAAGAAATGGGACACATTCTTAGAAAAGCACAACCTTCCAAGGCTGAATCAGGAAGAAATAGAAAATATGAACAGACCAATAAAAAGCACTGAAATTGAAACTTTGATTAAAAATCTTCCAACAAACAAAAGCCCAGGACCAGATGGCTTCACAGGCGAATTCTATCAAGCATTTAGAGAAGAGCTAACACCTATCCTTCTCAAACTCTTCCAAAGTATAGCAGAGGGAGGAATACTCCCAAACTCATTCTACGAGGCCACCATCAACCTGATACCAAAACCAGACAAAGATGTCACAAAGAAAGAAAACTACAAGCCAATATCACTGATGAACATAGATGCAAAAATCCTCAACAAAATACTAGCAAACAGAATCCAACAGCACATTAAAAGGATCATACACCATGATCAAGTGGGGTTTATTCCAGGAATGCAAGGATTCTTCAATATACGCAAATCAATCAATGTGATACACCATATTAACAAATTGAAGCAGAAAAACCATATGATCATCTCAATAGATGCAGAGAAAGCTTTCGACAAAATTCAACACCCATTTATGATAAAAACCCTCCAGAAAGTAGGCATAGAGGGAACTTCCCTCAACATAATAAAAAGGCCATATATGACAAACGCACAGCCAACATCATCCTTAGTGGAAACCATTTCCACTAAGATCAGGAACAAGACAAGGTTACCCACTCTCACCACTATTATTCAACATTGTTTTGGAAGTTTTAGCCACAGCAGTCAGAGAAGAAAAAGAAATAAAAGGAATCCAAGTTGGAAAAGAAGAGGTAAAGCTGTCACTGTTTGCAGATGACATGATACTATACATAGAAAACACTAAAGATGCTACCAGAAAACTAGTAGAGCTAATCAATGAATTTGATAAAGTAGCAGGATATGAACTTAAGGCACAGAAATCTCTTGCATTCTCATACACTAATGATGAAAAATCTGAAAGTGAAATTAAGAAAACACTCCCATTTACCATTGCAACAAAAAGAATAAAATATCTAGGAATAAACCCACCTAAGGAGACAAAAGACCTGTATGCAGAAAACTATAAGACACTGATGAAAGAAATTAAAGATGATACAGATAGATGGAGAGATACACCATGTTCTTGGATTGGAAGAATCAACATTGTGAAAATGACTATACTACCCAAAGCAATCTACAGATTCAATGCAATCCCGAGCAAACTACCAATGGCATTTTTCAAAGAACTAGAACAAAAAATTTCACAATTTGTATGGAAACACAAAAGACCCCCAATAGCCAAAGCAATATTGAGAGAGAAAAACGGAACTGGAGGAATCAGGCTCCCTGACTTCAGACTATACTACAAAGCTACAGTAATCAAGACAGTATGGTACTGGCACAAAAACAGAAACACAGACCAATGGAACAGCATAGGAAGCGCAGAGATAAACCCACACACATATGGTCACCTTATCTTCAATAAAGGAGGCAAGAATATACAGTGGAGAAAAGACAGCCTCTTCAATAAGTGGTGCTGGGAAAACTTTACAGCTACGTGTAAAAGAATGAAATTAGAACACTCCCTAACACCATACACAAAAATAAACTCAAAATGGATTAAAGACCTAAATGTGAGGCCAGACTCTATAAAACTCTTAGAAGAAAACATAGGCAGAACACTTTATGACATAAATCACAGCAAGATCCTTTTTGACTCATCTCCTAGAGAAATGGAAATAAAACCAAAAATAAACAAATGGCACCTAATGAAACTTAAAAGCTTTTGCACAGCAAAGGAAACCATAAACAAGACAAAAAGGCAACCCTCAGAATGGGAGAAAATATTTGCAAATGAAGCAACTGACAAAGGATTAATCTCCAATATTTACAAGCAGCTCATGCAGCTCAATATCAAAAAAACAAACAACCCAATCCAAAAATGGGCAGAAGACCTAAACAGACATTTCTCCAAAGAAGATATATAGAGCGCCAACAAACACATGAAAGAATACTCAACATCATTAATCATTAGAGAAATGCAAATCAAAACTACAATGAGATATCATCTCAAACCAGTCAGAATGGCCATCATCAAAAAATCTAGAAACAATAAATGCTAGAGAGGGTGTGGAGAAAAGGGAACCCTCTTGCACTGTTGGTGGGAATGTAAATTGATACAGCCACTATGCAGAACAGTATGGAGGTTCCTTAAAAAACTAAAAATAGAACTACCATATGACCCAGCAATCCCACTACTGGGCATATACCCTGAGAAAACCATCATTCAAAAAGAGTCATGTACCACAATGTTCACTGCAGCTCTATTTACAATAGCCAGGACATGGAAGCAACCTAAGTGTCCTTCAACAGATGAATGGATAAAGAAGATGTGGCACATATATACAATGGAATATTACTCAACCATAGAAAGAAATGAAACTGAGTTATTTGTAGTGAGGTGGATGGACCTAGAGTCTGTCATACAGAGTGAAGTAGGTCAGAAAGAGAAAAATAAATACCGTATGCTAACACATATATATGGAATCTAAAAAAAAAAAATGGCTATGAAGAACCTAGTGGCAAGAAGGGAATAAAGATGCACAACTACTAGAGAACAGACTTGAGGACATGGGGAGGGGGAAGGGTAAGTTGGGACAAAGTGAGAGAGTGGCATGGACATATATACACTACCAAATGTAAAACAGATAGCTAGTGGGAAGCAGCCGCATAGCACAGGGAGATCAGCTCAGTGCTTTGTGACCACCTAGAGGGGTGAGATAGGGAGGGTGGGAGGGAGGGAGACACAAGAGGGAAGAGATATGGGAACATATGTATATGTATAACTGATTCACTTTGTTATAAAGCAGAAACTAACACACCATTGTAAAGCAACTATACTCCAATAAAGATGTTAAAAAAATACATTTCTTGTTTTCTTATTCACTTATTTATGTATAAAAGCAAGCAGTTGCTGACTGTTTCAAACATCACTCACGTTTATAGGCGTTCGTTTCCATGGAGACAGGGAACTGTCAGGGAGGGGCCTGTGCAGGAAATGAGGGTATACAAAGACAAACCTCCCTCCTACACACTGGCTGACCTCACCTGGGTGTATCCATGACCCTTAGCTCCTACCCCACTGACCTCTGTGCTATGGTATCTCCAGCCAACTCCTCTAAGGCACATGTTGATATAATGTGTATCTAATTTGCTTTTTCCTTCAGAGGTGGAAGAGACTGTAACCAGAACACAAGAGCTTTACTGACTGATTAACTTACCTAAAGGTTAGGTAAGATGTATTCGTTCATTTTAAAACACGTAATTATTGAAGTCTTGCTATGTGCCAAACACTGTGCTAGACTCTGGGGACACAATAATGAGTGACAGGTAAGTATCTAAGGAGGAAGGACCCCAAGCCAGCCTTAGAGGGTAGGAAAAGCTTTCCAGAGAAAGTGCTGTTAACACTGAAACCTGAGAGATGAACAAACATTAGCTGGACTCTGGAATTGCTGGGGAAGAGAGAGGGAAGAAGAAAGGAGGGGAGGGAGGGAGGCGAAGGAGAGCACAACTGCTGCTCCTGCAGAAAGGACAGCAGTGCAAAGGCCTGGGCGGGGGAGAGAGAGAGAAAAGGGGAGGAGGAGGGAGCATGGTTCTTTGGGGAACTGTGGTTGTTTTTAAAGCTGGAGCACTGAGCACAAGGTGGGGAGTAGTGAGAGCAGACTAGGGTGGCAAGCAAGGCCCAGCTCACAAAGGGCCTTGTGAGCCAATTAAGGGATCTGAGCTTCATCATGACAGTAATGGAGGGACACAGAAAAGACTTAAAAGAGGAGTGACACGATCAGATTTGCATTTGAGAAAGGACACCCTAGCTGAAGCATAGGGACTAGATGGGACACAGGTAGACTAGAAGCAGGGAGACAAGTAACGATGCTTGCTGTGGTCAATAGAGTGAAAGGAAATGGTGTCCAGAACTAAACTGATTACCACAGGAGTTGAGAAGTAGGTGTTTTAAACACTATTTATTAGGAAGAATGGGAAAACCTTGATGATTGATGGATGGTGTTACTGACCAAATGTTTGTGTCCCCCCCAAAATTCCTATGTTGAAGCCCTAATTCTCGGTGTGCCTAGATTTGGAGATAGAACCTCTAAGGAAGTAATTAAGATTAAGAGAGGTCATAAGGATGACCTGATCTGATGAAATTAGTCTTTATAAGAAGAGACACCAGAGAGAGCTTTCTCTGCCTCCCTGTCTCTGTCTCTCTGTGTGTCTGTCTCTTTCTCTCACCTATGTGAGCACACAGTGAGAAGGCAGCCATGTGCAAGCCAGGAAGAGAGCTCTCACCAGAAAGCAAATTTGCCAGCAGCTTGATCTTGGACTTCCCAGCCTAAAAAATTTTGAGAAAATAAATTTCTGTTGTTTAAGCCCCCCCAGAACCTAACAGAATACTGTGGTATTTTGTTATAGCAGCCTAAGCAGACTAATACAGATGGGAATTCAGGGAAGGGAAGGAATCTAATGGAACATCCAGGGCTCTAGCTTGGTCACTGGATGCTTGGGGTACCAGCCACTGATAGAGAAGCATAGGACAAACAGGCTTATGGAGAAGGATAATGAGTTCAGTTCTGTGCAGATAGAGTTTGAGAGATTACAGGATATGCTTGTGGAGATGTCCAGTGAGCAGATACATAAATCTGGAGCTCAGGAGAAAAAAGATCTACCAGAGATACAGATTTAAGAATAATCAGCATAAAGGTAATAATCAAAGCCTTGAAAAATAAATGAGATTTCTCAGGAAGAATATGAGAATGAATGAAAAGAAAAAAAAATTTAGGACATAAGTCAAAAGATCACCACTATTTAAGGAGTGGGAAAAGGAAAAAGAAGAGCTCTTAAGAAAGATTAAAAGAGAAAGGACAAATCCAAGAAACCACAGTGGACAAAGAAAAGGGGGAGGGCGATATCAAGAAAGAGGGCATGAGCAATAGTGTCAGATGTTAATGGGAGATTAAGTTAGGCAAGGGCAGAGAAGGGATCCAAGGGTTAAGCAGCAAGGAGGATGCTGATGACTTCAAAGAGAGAATCTTCAGAGGAGTGGAGGAGGCTGCACCTGGGGTGCAGAGTTAAGGGCTGAATATGCAGAATAAACTCTAAGAGAAATGGAGGGAAAACAACGTGAGAGATAAGAGCGATGCATATTTGCAAATTTTTTTACCCTTGAGTTGTAATTTTTTTAATAGATGTAAATAGTAGGACAGAATTCATTACTAGAGGCATAAAGAGATACTTTATTCATGCCATGCTATTTTTTAAATTAGGCGACTTCGCAGGTTAGAAATGAAGTCACATTTCAACCTCATGTGGAACTAGACTGGCATATTTTGTTCATATTTTGTTTAATAGAAACGAAGCCTCATGAATCTCTGAACTTTCAAAACTGTTACTTCTGTTTATTTCTGAAGTGGCTTGAGAGCAACTATAAATGTGTTCTGAAGCCAGGCAAATTCCAGGAAATTTATCTCTGTGTATCGTAATGTTGGTTGTCATTATTGTTATTTGGAGATAATAATATTCTGTACATCATCAAATGATCTTAGCCCAGAACCTTACTAAACTATGGTTGAGATAGAAATCTCTGAGTCTAGGAAGAAACTCACCCCATCCCTCTCCCTCATCTTTTCTCTCCTACTGTCCCTCATCCAAATGTGAAGAGCCCTAAATCAGAAGCTAGCAAGATCACAGCTACTGTCATTTTGAGGTGACTATGTTGACCTGTGCATTTTAATTCCTCTGAAAGAAATCCTTTCCTGCTCTTAAATCCTCAGATGAAATGAGGATTCTGTCACTCTCCTCCTCCCTCTAAATTCTAGAACGTGGTCCATCTCAGACCCACTACCTTCACACTTTCCCTCTGATTCTCTTCTGTCCCAGCTCCAGGCAGACGTTATCCAGTCTTTATGCAGGACACTTTTGTCTTTGCAAGGTCTTGATTTCAAAAATACAAGTTAAAATCAGCTCTGTGTCAGCCCGTCCCCATGGCATGAAGGTGAATTTCATAACACATCAAGCTGACACAGAGGTACAAAATCTATGGGGGGGGAGGGGCAGGGTAGGGAGGAATATTAGTTTATTTCTCAAAATATTATCTTGCCACCTAAACAAATAAAAGAAGAAAGGAAAGAATAGGGGAAAAGCAGTTGGATATAATACGAAAACCTAAAGCACCCATCAATCAACACCATAATCACTGGGGACAATTTTGGTATGTATCTTTTCAGTTCATTATCTATTTACATGTACATGTATATATTTCTACTATTCCTAACTTTTGCTGCCTGTAGCTTGCAACCTGCTTTATTTAATTTAATCATTCATCTCTCTCTTGCACAACAACATTATTTAATTCTGGAAATCCCTGCAAAGTGAGCAAACAGTAATTTTTATATTTTCATTAATTTTAATGGGGAAAATTATGATACATTTCATCCCAACCTATAATACCCAGACAATTTTCACACTAACTGAAAAATGAAAACAAGTTATATAAGCAATAGACAACAATATATGAAATGATATGAATATAGTTTGTACATTGGCTGAAATATAATAAAGATTTGTTATTCTCACAAAATGAGGAAGAGTCTTGATAGTAGGTGTTGACTGGGCACTGCTTGAGGGAGTCACTCTTTCAGAAGATGAATTCTCCATGTACCATTTTGTTTACCAGATTTTCAAACTTTGGGGTATTCATGGTCATTATTTTGCACTGAAATGGGACCTAGATATAAGTTATAACACTGAAAACCATTTTTCACGCAAAATGAAGGCTAAATCTACCAGTCCTTAGTAACATATGGAAAGAGCACACAGAGATGCTATATCTTTATTGCACTTCATTAGTGAACATGTAAAAAGCAATCATTTTGGAATCCCCAAATATGGTGCCCAATTCACTGTTTCATATTGTATTATTTGATTAGAAACTATTGTATTGAGAAAATTGGTGAGTGTTCATTAGCCTAAAACCATAATGTTTCTTATAGCATATTTATTTAGTATTGTTGGGTGAAAAACAAATACTTTTTTTAAAGAGTTGCCTGAAAAATGTTAAATATGTTAAAACTGTTAAATAAATATGTTAAAAAATATTAAAGCTGTTAAATAGGCAAAAAAGAATTAAATGAACATTTTATGAAGTAAATCTATATATGAAAATATCATTTCATGCCAATAAACATTAGTCTATAGCACTATTTGAAATGGCTGAAAAAATTACATTATGTAAATTTACCATAACTTATTTAAACAATTCCCAATTGTTAGAAATTTAGTGAATTTTTTTTTGGATTTTATTGTTATAAACAACACAACTGATGAACATTCTTGTTGTTATGTCTCCTAGGAGGTTTTTCATGTGCAAGAAGTATCTTTGACCTGGAGCTAGATCCTAATTCTTCTGATTCCAAGTTAATATTTTTTTCCCTATGCCAAAATGGGGAGATTTAAGCCACATTAGATTTGCTATACACAGATTCTGCACAAATACAGAAACAAATATGCAGATTCCCATGAACACACACATAGAAGTTTATATTGATTGCCCAATTCAGTTGAATGCAATTCTCACTCCAGAGTACTCGACTGACAGTTTATTAAATAATATGCTTTTTGAGACAAACAGTCAAGAAAAAATGCAGTTCTTGCCTAACTTACATTGTCCTAATGGCTTGGATCGGGAATCCCTTCTGACTCAATGTCTGTGGGCCAGAGCCTCTTTAAGAGTTTTCCAGCTTTCCTTACTTAACCAAGTAGGGGGAAAACTGTGTTGTGCTCACACACACACACCAAAAAACTGCCTGGCTCTAATTCTTCTGCCTTTATCTTTGTCTCTTTATTGACTCGTAAACGTAATTAACATGGAAAAACTCTGGTGAACCATACGGCAACAGTGCTCAGCACTAATCATGTTACATACACACACACACACACGTTACCTGGATAACTGCACACAGAGGCGGAAATGAACCTGGTGACAAATGTAACTGAAGCAAGACTCCATGGCCTTTGAAAGGTATAATCTAGTATGAATAGAAAAGAAAACTGAACATGTTTTCATATACAGAGAAATAAATGGCCTCAAATCCTATTTCCAATTCAGATGTAACATTTTCCTGATGAACCATAGGTCCTGGCCAAGCAGAATGCTGTGTCATAAACAAGTTTTCTATAGATGCTACCAATCTATTTCAAATTTAACACGTTCCTTTAGCTTCTCTCTCCAGTAGTTCACGTAAAATACACAGCATATTAATACAATTTATCCCTCCTGTTCAAGAAGGATAGAGCAAGGTTTACACCAATTCTGTCAAGAGAGTACAGAATTGGTGAGGTGAATTGATTTCCCATTTACTGTCCCTGGAATTGATTTCCTTGAAAACGAGATGTGTTTGGATTTAACCTTCATAAATAGCAAATCAATGACCATTTCACTTTCCTTCATTCTCTTATAAGGAGGCAGCCTAGGGCTCCCCAGACATAGAAGCGGAAATGCCAAAGAGGTGCTACTGCTGCTTAAGGGACCGCAGGAGTTTGTAGTTTGCACAATCCCACAACCCTCACAGCAACCACCAGCCACTTCCAGCAACCATCTGCTATTGTGCAAGCCAAACACAGAAAATGTATCTTTTCCTCTCACTTCTGAACTCTCACAAATGCCTCTCAATGACAGAACCTAAGAAGAAGCCAGTTGGCAAAGGAGCCTGGGAAATGTAGTTTGTAGACTCCCAGATGCTACAGTACCGAACCAAGTATGCAGGAGGAAGTGTCTGGCTTAGAGACAACAGATAAGTAAGTAGCATACTTCTAAAGTAAAAAACAGAAGCAGAAAAACAAAATAGAATTAAGGAGTTCAGAGGAAACAAAATACAGGGAACAGGAACCAAAACAACAATTATTAAAGTAATAATTAATAACTTCAAAAAAATAAGAGAATGTATAACCTTCATACAACAGAACTCTTAAAATAAGGGAACTTTCAAAAAGAAAATGGAAGAGTTCTTGAAAAATTAAAATCGTCATAACCAAAATTAAAAATAAAATTCAAAAGAAGGCTGGGAAGGTTAAGTCAAAAAATTTCCCATTAAGTTTTTTTTTCTTTTTTAATACTGATAGAAAGTAAAGACAGGAAAATTAGAGTATATTTTGAGGAGTTTGTCATCTGAATAATAGAAATTCCAGAAAAAGAGAATATCAACAAAAAATAGTGAAGGGGAAACTATAAAAGATATAATAGGAGAAATTTTCTCAGAACTGAAGAAAATAAATCTACAGTTTGAAAAGCCCCATGAAGTACCCCAAAATACCAAGACACTTCATCATAAAATTTAGCATACCAGGAATAAAAAGAAGATCATAAAAGTTTAAATAGAAAAAAAGGAGGATACATCAAAGATTCAGGAATAAGAATATCATCAGACGTCTAACAAGCAAAAATAAGGGGAGAGGGGGGCATAGAAAATGCCATCAAAATTCTGAGGAAGCAATTCTTTCCAAATTAGAATTCTTTCCCATCTCCATTATCGAACAAAAAATAAAAGACTTTTTAGAATATAAGGTACTCCTCAGATAATATATCTCTCAAGAATTGTTTCCCAGAAAGCTATTATAGTGTAAATTCCAGCCAAAAAAAGAGAAACAAACCAAGAAGCCACAAGATCCAGAAAACAAAGAGTTAAACAAGGAGAGAGGTGAAGGGAATTTGGAAGAGAGTGGTTCCTGGATGGCAGCTCTTCCAACCAACCCAGACTGGAGTAGTAGGATGAAAGGCTCCAAAAGAGTTGTTTCCATGGTGGGGGGACAAAGCTAATAGATTATCTGATGACTGTGGCTATGCAAAAAAGATACTTACCATTCTGACAGAACGTTTGGGGAAGAAGTAATGATAGGCACATATGAAAAAACACAGCATTTATAAACTTCAGGGAAAAGAAAACTGTAAGGAACTATAATCATATACTTCAGGATGATTTGTGAACAATATTTACATGATCAAAATAATGTAAATAGTGAATATTGATTTCACTAAAAATGTATAATATGACTGTATTAGGAAGATGGGAGCAGAAGCTTAGATGGGGTTGATGGGAGCAGGTGTTAAGGGAGTACAAGAGAAATAAAACCTCAACTTCTCTAGTAGAAAATCGGTAGAATATATTTAAAACTGAAAAACTAAGGAATATCATTTAAGCATGAGGAAACATTTTACCAATAATAAAACACATTTTTTAAGTTGTAACTTGCCACAGGTTATAGTAATTATAATTATTATATTATATTTTATATATTATATTTATATTAATATAAATAAATTTATTATATTTATATTATATTATAAGTTTATATTTTATAAGTTTATATTAATAAGTTTTATTTTATATTAATAAGTTTATATTAATAAGTTTATATTATAAGTATAATAATTCTGCCACCATCATTACTCATAGTAATGATGGTGGCAGAATTCCAATCTAAGTCTGTTATGCAAAATCTGTGCTTTTAACCCCTCTACATGCTGATTCTGCCTCTTTGGCAATGTCATCTTTTATAGCTCTAGTGTTTAAGTTCTAAATCGTACTCCACAAGATGTGCATTTCTAACACCACAAAGGCTCAAATAGCATCATATTAGGGATATTACTCAGAATTAATTGCAGAGAAGAATTGTACCAAACCATTTGTCAGTATAATATGCTAACAACAAAAAGTAGCACATCCTTTGACCCACAATCTCTGAGAATTAACTGTAATACTAAGATCTTCTTATAATTTTAGGAAATCATTTTAAAATAGATTCTCATTGAACAGTACGGAGGTTCCTTAAGAAACTAAAAATAGAGCTACCATGTGATCCAGCAATCCCACTCTTGGGCATATATATGGAGAAAAACATGGTTCAAAAGGATACATGCACCCCAGGGGCTCCCCTGGTGGTGCATTGGTTAAGAATCTGCCTGGAATGCAGGGGACACGGGTTCGAGCTCTGGTCCGGGAAGATCCCACATGCCGCAGAGCAACTAGGCCCATGCGCCAACCACTATTGAGCCTGCGTGCTAGAGCCCGCGAGCCACAACTACTGAGCCTGTGTGCCGCAACTACTGAAGCCCACGCGCCCTAGAGCCCACGCTCCACAACAAGCAAAGCTACCTCAATGAGAGGCCTGTATGCCACAACTAGAGAAAGCCCACGTGCAGCAATGAAGACCCAACACAGCCAAAAATAAAATAAATAAAATAAATAAAATAAATTAATTTTTTTTAATGATCAAAAAAAAGGATACATGCACCCCAATGTTCACTGCAGCACTGTTTACAATAGCCAAGACATGGATGCAACCTAAATGTCCATTGACAGAGGAATGGATAAAGATGTGGTACATACATAAAATGGAATATTACTCAGCCATTAAAAAGAATGAAATAATGCCATTTGCAGCAGCATAGATGGACCTGGAGATTATCATACCAAGTGATGTAAGTCAGGCAGAGAAACACAAATATCATGATATTGCTTTACAAGGAATCTAAAAAAAAGGATACAAATGAACTTATTTACAAAACAGAAACAGACTCAGACTTAGAGAATGAACTTATGGTTACCAGGAGGGAAGGGTGGAGGGAAAGGATTGATCAGGAGTTTGGGATTAACATGTACACACTGCTATATTTAAAACAGATAACCAACAAGGACCTACTGTATAGCACAGGGAGCTCTGCTGAATATGCTGTAATAACCTAAATAGGAAAAGAATATGAAAAAGAATAGATATGTATATGTATAACTGAATCACTTTGCTGTACTCCTGAAGCTAACACAACATTGTTAATCAACTATACTCCAATATAAAATAAAATTTTTTTAAAATAGATTCTCATTCCTGACCTCTTAAAAATAAATAATCACTGTTAACTTTATATTATTGATTCAATCTACTGCTTTTAAAGTCTCATAAAAATGCCCCTTTTCAGGCATTTTGAGGCTACTTTGGAGGAACTGTAAAGTAAATGGCAGGTCTGAAGTAGTTCTTTGCCAGAATTAGAATCACCTGGTGAGTTTTTAAAATTACTGATCCCTAAGTCCCGCTAGAGACTGATTAAAAATCAGAATCTCTGAGTGTTTTAAGAGCATCCCAGGTAAATTTGTAACGTAAAGCCAGTGTTGAAAATCAGAGGTCTAGAACAGTGATTCTCAAAATGTTGTTCCCAGATAAACAGCACCAACATCTCATGGAAACTCATCAGAAACATGCATTCTCACCCCTGACTCACACCGATTGAATCAGATACTCTGGGAGTGGGGGCCCGCAATCTGTTTCAACAACCCCCCCCAAGGTGAGCCTGGTGAACACCTGTATACAGTTCCTGGGGCTGCTAGGAAACCAGTGGCTTAAAACAACAGAAATTTATTTTCTCACAGTTCTGGAGGTGTCAGCAGGACTGCACTCCCTCCGAAGGCTGCTTCTGCTCCTTGCCTCTTCCACCTTCTGGTGGCTGTTGACATTCCTTGTGGCTGCATCTCTCCAATCCCTGCTTCCACCTCTGCACAGCTTTCTCCTCTGTGTGCCCGGGGCTTTTCTCTGTCTCTTACGAGGACACCCATCATTGGATTTAGGGTCCACCTGGAGATCTTTAACTTAACTACACCTGCAAAGACACCTATTCCCCTCACATTCACAGGTTCTGGGAACATATCCTTTAAGGACACCACTATTCAGCCCACTTCAACACTCAAATTTGAGAAGCACTGGTAAAGCGAGAATGAATGAAAAAATTCCACATCAAAAGATACTCCCCTTAATTTCACATGAACCTTCCACTCTCTTTTCCTTTTCTCCTCTACCTAGTCTTGCTCAATCCCTTCTCTTCATTTATCTGTTTGATTGTTATGTTTTTCTGTTTATTTTCCACTATTTAACTGTTTTTTCTTTCCTCATATTCCCTGAGGAAAAAATCTTTCCATTATTCTGAATCCTTTTCCTTATAGTTTTATTCATACTGGAAACTTTGCAGATTTTAGCAGAAAATGCAGGGTAGCCCCCAAATAAAGCTGCCTTTCTCAGACTAAATATCAGAAATCAGATTGCACATAAAGTGTGATCAAAGCTTATTTTAGAATTAATACTACAGATATCAAATTCTGGATATAATTTTCTAGGAATTCTAATTTTTATGATTGCAATTAGTGCCCTCTAGTGGCCAATGTCAGAACTTATAATAAAAACTAAACATTTTAATCCTTTTTCTTGCTCACTGATTAAACATATACTGAGCATCTAATATATCATACACTGCAGATGTCTATGTGATATATCTAGACAAATAAACTCCGTATCCTGTTCAACTTTTTCCCAGAGTTGGCTTGGCATTTGGGGTTTGGCTGACTGGATATACTGCATTTCTGATCAAGCAGAGCATTTACAGAGACACAAAAGATCTAAATTTCAGTTTGCTGACATGGCACCCCAGGCAGTTGTAGCTCCATCTTGGGTGCAGAAATTTATTTCAGTAATTGCAATACAAATCAGAAATCCTGGGTGTGACTTAATGAATCATGAATATTGATATGGAAATTTGAACTCTCTGACATTAACCTATAATATAATTATTACACGCCTTTTTTTCCTTTTAAAACTAGCAGTGATGATTAGTTTTCAAGATAGCTAGCCAAGCATACACATTTCTCTCTCCTTCCTTCCCAATCACATTGAAATAATTAAAGAAATATAAACATGAGAATAAATCTGTAGAGTTGAATAATGGGAAAGGTGACATCAGACCAAAAGAAAGTGCAATTTTGACAAAATGTACATGGTAAGCATATAGAGGATCCATGTAAGGAATGCGATCTTGTGGTTACTATAGGGCTTTCCCAGGGCTGTACTGATATTCACAAGAGGAAGAGATTAATAGGGAAGATGAGGTCACAGCAGGGAAAAAACTAAGAGGATTCAGAAGAACCAAGAAACTAGAGCAGGTGTGACCTGAAGAAATAAAAATTTCTGGAGATCTCTGGAAATACTGGGAAGAACACAGATTTCCAACAGCATAGGCGACTAATGTTGGAACCATTCTATTAGGATCAGGTAACTTCCTAAGGCTGAAGGATATGAAGACACCCAGACAACAAACTGATGGGTACGAAACAGCTAAAGTTTGCAAATCATTTGTGTTTTTTTTTAAAAAAAAAAAGTTAGAATGGCCTTGCTCTCTCTATAATAATGTCACCCTTACTCACTTGCACTTAATATACTTAATTGATTGAGAAAGGGGCAGTAAGAGCTAGCTTGAGGCAATAACAACTGACCATGGGTGTGTTGTACTGGGGAATATTACCCAGCATATGTTTCACTGTGGGAAAAAAATCTGAGATGATTCATTTCACGGAATTCACTCAGGGAGCCTGTCCAGATAATGCACCTGATGTGTTGTTCATAATCCTCCAGTTGAGGGCAGCTCACCCAAGGGATGGCCCACACTTCCCTGAATGATGAGAGTAGAGAATCAAGAAAAAAAGATTGCTCCTTCAGTACCCTCACACCCAAACCAGTGTATTTATCCAAAAGAGCCCCAAACATCTACTTTCCTTGTTATAGGCTGCACCATATCCCCTCAAATTCACGTGTCCAAGAATGTGACTGTATCTGAAGATATCCTCTTTACGCTGGAATGAGAGTGGCATTCTTATTGTCAAGGGTGGAAGGCTGAGAATGAGAGAATCCTGTACAAACAGACTTTGTTGAAAAAGTAAATGTAAGACCAGCAACAACAGTGTTTTTAAGGGAGCATTGAACTTGGGAGATTCTTTGTTTTAACCAGGTAGCTAGGTATCTCTTCATGGCTCTTCAGGTAAAGATTTGATCCAATAGCATATTGATGTAAAGGTTTCTTACTTGGTACATGAAAGACACATGATACAAAGTGTTCATTCTGAGGAAAAAAGGTTTTACTCACTGTGTTATGCTTGTGGTTACATTTCTTTAAAAAGGTGATTAAGGTAAAATGAGGCCATTGAGGTGAGCCCTTCTCCAATCTGACTGATGTCCTTATAAGAAGAGGAAAGTTGGTCACACAAAGAGACACCGTGATGCATACACACAGAGGAAAGACACAGCAAGAAGAGAGACATCTTCAGCCAAGAAAAGAGGCCTCGGGCCTCCCTGGTGGCGCAGTGGTTAAGAGTCCGCCTGCCGATGCAGGGGATACGGGTTCGTGCCCCGGTCTGGGAGGATCCCATATGCCACGGAGCGGCTGGGCCCGTGAGCCATGGCCGCTGGGCCTGCGCATCCGGAGCCTGTGCTCCGCAACGGGAGAGGCCACAACAGTGAGAGGCCCGCATACTGCAAAAAGAAAAAAAAAAAAAAAAAAAAGAAAAGAGGCCTCAAGAGGAACAAAACCTGCCAATACCTTGATCTCGATCAAGCAGCCTCCAGAACCATGAAGAAAGAAATTTATATTATTTAAGCCATTCTCTCTGTGGTATTTTGTTAGAGCAGCTCTAGCAAACCAATATATTCCTCAAGGTACGATGCCTGATTTTTAATTTTCTGTCTTACTACTCTTTTTTTCTGCTATTGAAGTCCACTCACCAAAAATCACCAAAACACAGTTTTGGTCAAAAGAAGGTTAGGTTTGGGACTTCCCTAGTGGTACAGTGGTTAAGAATCCGTCTGCCAATGCAGGGGACATGGGTTCGAGCCCTGGTCCGGGAAGATCCCACATGCCACAGAACAACTAAGCCCATGTACCACAACTACTGAGCCTGCTCTCTACAGCCCGCAAGCCACAACTACTGAGCCCGTGTGCCACAACTACTGAAGCCTGCATGCCTAGAGCCTGTGCTCCACAACAAGAGAAATTTATATTATTTAAGCCATTCTCTCTGTGGTATTTTGTTAGAGCAGCTCTAGCAAACTAATATATTCCTCAAGGTACGATGCCTGATTTTTAATTTTCTGTCTCACCACTCTTTTTTTCTGCTATTGAAGTCCACTCACCAAAAATCACCAAAACACAGTTTTGGTCAAAAGAAGGTTAGGTTTGGGACTTCCCTAGTGGCAGAGTGGTTAAGAATCCATCTGCCAATGCTGGGGACACGGGTTCGAGCCCTGGTCCGGGAAGATCCCACATGCCACAGAACAACTAAGCCCATGTACCACAACTACTGAGCCTGCGCTCTACAGCCCGCAAGCCACAACTACTGAGCCCGTGTGCCACAACTGCTGAAGCCTGCATGCCTAGAGCCTGTGCTCCGCAACAAGAGAAGCCACCACAATGAGAAGACTGTGCACCACAAAGAAGAGTAGCCCCCACTCGCCACAACTAGAGAAAGCCCATGCGCAGCAAAGAAGACCTAACGCAGCCAAAAATAAATAAATAAATTAATTTTTTTTTAAAAAGGTTAGGTTTATTAGCTTCCTGTAGCAGGAGGGAGCACACACATCTCAAAGTAGGATAGTTAGAGAAGGGTATTTACAGGGTTTGGGGGCCTGGGGTTTGTCATTAGGTGGTTTTAGGACAGAAGATAACTAGCAAGGTCTTGGGCAGGGATCAGTCAAAATTTGCCAACTAGGTGAGTTACTGGAACAATCAGTGTTTTTTATCTCTAAAAGATACAAGTCCTCATACAGTTACTATTTGATCAAGTTTGTGACTTATCTTGAACAAAGGGAGCAGAGCTTAGACAGTCTGTCTTGTAGTCATGGTTTGGTACAAGTTTATCTGTTTTGCAAATTATGGTACAGTTTTGCAAGGTGTGGTTTCTGTTTCATTTCTCACTTCTCAGAACCTCTTTGTGCTTCCCTCAGTGATCTCAGATGCAATCCAGAGAGCTGATATGCATAAGTGAGCACTGTAACACTGTAGAGTGATTATGCTTACTTTCTGGGTGACTCCAAAATTCCTTATCTGTTTACGAACCATCATAATCCTTAGAATAAAAAAAGGCAACTAAGGTCTGAAAAACTAAATGTTCAACACACTCAGTTAACACAAATTTACTTTTTCATGTTAACTGAGATCCAAACAGTGGGATTGCATTAACAATTTGGCTCAAAAGTTGAAAGCAGGGCTCTGGAGTCAGGCAGATCTTGACTCAATTCACATCTTCCTAGCTTATTAGTTTCAGGATCTTGGGCAAATATCCGGATGGGAAGCAGGTTAAAGAATCATCAGACCCATCCAGCAGAATTCGGGAGAGAAGCAACTCTTGCCAACAATTGCAGTATGTGCCGCTGAGGAGTAGTTACTGGAAGAACCATCCTACAGAACCTCCATGTTTGTGTCAAGGTGAAAAGTCTAAAGGTGCCATAAAAATAAATGCAAAAGGAGATATACAGAAAACTGATCATGAAAAGACATGACATCTATTGGTTGGGGGGCACAGGAAAGTTGATGCACAAGCCACAGTATTTGAAAGCAGAAGAAAAGGAGAGGAGTGTGGGAGGAAACTTGAACTTAGTGGCATTTATGCAATATCTACACAACTCTGCCTTGGGCATGCAGGCCTAGGTAAGAGCCAGTCCTGGCACACTGATGGGAGTGCTTTGCACCATTAGTCTGGGAAACGGCTTTAGTGATGAAGGGCGAGGCTATCATAACACTGAAAATCCCCATCTCCACACAGATCATTCTTACAGGAAAACTGTCTTACCTTTATAAGAAGAATAATTAGAATCTTAACACGAAGTCACCAATGAACTTCTATGTTGCCAACACCAGTTACCACCCTCTGTCTTAATCTTATTATTTCTTTCAGTAGCTTTTCACACAATTAACCTATCCTCTCCTTCCTTTAAATGTTTTTCTCTCTTAGTTTCAATTACTCCACGCTCTTCTTGTTTCCTCCTCTCTCTGTCTACTCCTTCCAAGTTAGTTTCCTTTGCTGGCCCTTCTCCTTGACATCATCTCTAAAGGTTGGAGGTTCTCAAGCTCCAGAAATAGCAACCATTCTCTTCCCATATAAATAAATACCACCTATACCACCTATACACTGATCACCCCCCAAATGTATATCTTAAGACCAGAACCTCTCCTCAGAGCTCCACCATCATATATCCAACTGCCTGACATCGCTGCTTGTATATTTCACATATCTTATATTCAACCTGTAGAAAATACATGATTTGATTCTGCCCCTACTCACACTGCTCTTGTGCTCCCACTGCACCCTGAAATCTGTTGTTCTTTGAGTCTTCCCTATCTCAGTAAATGACGAATCATCATATAACCAGTCCTCCAGTCATATGCTCAAGAATAATGCTTGACTCCTATTTCTCCCTCAATCCACCATATCCAATCTTCATTAACAAGTTCTGCTGAGTCCACATACAAAATATATCTAGAATTCATCTACTACCTACCTTTTCACTGCCAGAACCCTAGCGCAAGCTACCCTGGACATTGCCATGGTCTTCTGGACAGTTCTCCCCATCCCTACCTTGACAACCCTCAATATACTCTTCACACAGCAACCACTGTAGCTCTTTTGAAAAATAATTTGTTTTTCATACACATTTATTTCCATTTTTCCTCCCTCAAAGGACTCAAGAAGAAAAAGGTTACAGAATTCTTATTCAACTATAACAACAGCTTAGGTATCAGACCTTACTCTTTCTAAGAGGCAATGTTTCTGTTCTCATAAATCTTCTTGTCTTACTGTTCTTTTTTTTTTTTTTCTTTTTGCGGTATGCGGGCCTCTCACTGTTGTGGCCTCTCCCGTTGCGGAGCACAGGCTCCGGACGCGCAGGCCCAGCGGCCATGGCTCACGGGCCCAGCCGCTCCGCGGCATATGGGATCCTCCCAGACCGGGGCACGAACCTGTATCCCCCGCATCGGCAGGCGGACTCTTAACCACTGCGCCACCAGGGAGGCCCTGTTCTTTTTTATATGTCAGTAAAATGCCTAAGGAATATATCCCCCACCTCCCCAGGGAGTCCACTTTTTGACATGTGTGCTAGCCAAATGAGCTCCATAGTGGTCTTCTTATAAAAGACAGATCAATTCATGTAACTCTTCTGCTTAAAACTTCTCAATTACTTCCCTTTGCATTTAAAAGAAAATCTAACCCTTTACTGGGGCCTATAAGGCACCCGCAACAGCACTTCTCAAACTATCTATGGTAAAGACTAGTTTCTTTTTTTTTTTTTAATTTCCAATCTGTCTCTGATAGATACTTTTATAAGACATAATGGAAATGAATTACTAGGAAAAAAAAGCCAGAAAAAAGGACAAAAATACAAGTCCAAATTTTTATTAGATTTTTATAGATATAAAACCACTTGTCAAATCATTTTAAAGATTTTAAGGGCTTTTTTTCATTTTCTGTATTTATCCCTTTGTGGGGCAATTCAAGGATTGGTACTGAACTAGATAATCTGGTTCCTTCCTAACTGTCCAACTATGTCTTAAGGACTCTCTTTCTCCTTCACTCTCATCCTGCTCTACTTTCTGTATCTTAAACAGAACATGTTCTTTCCAGCTTTAAGGCACATTCCTTTCTTGGAATCTGAAAGCTTCACCATCCCCCACTCCCCTGCCTAGAGAGATCCTTCTCATCCAGTCTCATTTTAACTCCATCTTCTCAAATGAGTATTTCAACTGAAGTAACTAGACCTGTTATTCCCTAACACAGCACCTAATCCACCCCTGCATACCACTTATCATAAGTCATACTATTTGTTTGTTTATATGTTTACTGTTTGTCTCCTAAACTAGACCTCAGTTCAGTAATAGCAAGAACCATATCACCTTTATTCATCACCAATACCCAGCATATATTAGGCACTACATAAATATTTGTTGATTGATTGAATGAATGAATGAATAAATGAGTGAGCTTTTCTGACAAAGCCCACCAATAGCCGTGCTGTCTATCCTTGAATACTGAGCACTTGGGCCAAGCCAACCTAGTCAAAACAAACTACAAAAGCATACCATTATTCTGTGAGTTTGTTCAACTGTTTATTTAAATTCAAAATACCCTGAAGGATACTACTAAACCCAAAATAATTATATAATGACACAACTGTCTGCCATTAACTGACCTTAATAGTGCTTTTGTGCAAAGGAAGAATCATTCTGAGTTTCTTCCATCCTTTTGAGTAACTTCATAAATACTCTTTTACTCACTTAGTATTAAGTATGTGGCATTTACACTCCATTCACCCATAGGGGTCAACAATTTAAAGTTAAGACTTAAAATAGCACAACTAGGGTAGGAGGAGAGACCAAAACTATGATTTTTTTGTTTGTCTCATGGCAGTTTTGTTTCATGATTTTTTAATTTTGTCTTTTATTTGTTGGCTGTTGTATAATAACCTGAATATGAAAAATAAGTCAATCAAAACCAAAAATCTTCTCCAAGCATATAAGAATCTTCTCCAAGCATATAATTTGAAACATTAAATAAGGGATTAGGAGATCGTCAATTTAGAGGGTGGGGGTTAGAGAGAAAGTGTCAGACATAAATTGCAGAAGCCTCAAAGCCAAAGCTAAACAGTGAGCATGAGCTCACTGACCAAATAACAAAGGAGCTGGAGAACTAGGAAAAGGTGCCTCTTTAGCACTCCCTAGAATGTCTAATTTTCCTTTTTCAGGGTCAAAGCGTCCAGGTAGGGATGACGGAGAGGAGAGGTGTTGCCTCTAGATCCTGAAGAGTCAAACATGCTCATTAACCAGTGTTAACAAAATGAGGCAGCTCCCAGCTCTCATTTCCCATAGAAACAATGAAAAACAGGCAGAAACTGTCAGAACCACATTTGTCAGAACTGTAGCAAACAAAGACTGAGTCAAAAAAAAAAGGCACTTCAAAATGTTAGGTACATTTTCTAATTTTACTTGTCCTTGTCTATCCACTGCCTGGCATGGCAGTGGTTTTGGTCTTTAAACAGTGGATACCTATCTTCCCAGAATGGTACACTTGTCCAGGAGGGAGCAGAGCAGACCTTATTCACAAACTGTGTACATCTGTTCTAAGTCTACGGGACTTAGTCTGGAGTTATGGGACAGACCGATGTAAGGCAGTCTTCTCTGTCTTGCCTAACTCAGAAATCAGGCTGGCAAAAGGCACAGCACTGCTCAAAACCACTGTAAGCCAAACAAACAACTCACAGATACCTGGGGCAAAAGATCACGGTCTAAATGTACAATAGACTGCTTAAGGCAAAAGCTAGAGAGTGTTTTGGGATATAAGGACACTCAAAGCATCTGGGCACACTGGGATTTAGAAAGCTATGCATGCCCAGGACAAGACTCATGCGGAGAAAAGACCTAAGAAGACCCTAAGCTTTCACCTTGGGCTGATCCATGGCCAAGTTGAAGGAGGGCCCCAGCACAGAACCAAACTTATAAAACTGTAAAGATTGGGATAAGTGGTTTTTTCCTTTCCCTGTTTTTTGTGGGGTTTTTTTGTCTGGTTTGTTTGTGTTATTTTTAGCTCCTAGAATTCGAGGAAATAGGTAAAAACATTAGCTGAACACAACAAAGGAAAAGAGACTTCAGTGACTTAACACAACAAAGAAAGACAAGTCTTGGCAATAATATTTTCAAAAATTCACTACATACTACTATAGCCTTCAACAACCAAAAACAAAACAAAACTTACTACAAAGGCACAGTAATCAAAACAGTGTGGTACTGGCCTAAGGGTCAAATAAAGATCAATGGAATAGCATTGGGAGTCCAGAAATAAACCTATACATGTATGGCCAATAGATTCAAATATCTATGAAGGAGTGTCATATCAACGGGGAAAGAAGAGGCTTTTCAACAAACGGTGCTGGATCAACTGGATTTTCACATGCAAAAAAAATGAAGTTGGACCCCTACCTCACAACATATATAAAAATTAATTTTAAAATGGATCAATGATCTAAACATACGAGCTGAAACTACAAAATTCTTAGAAGAAAACATACTGGTAAATCTTCATGACCTTGGAATTAGCAATAAAGTTTTAGATATTATACCAAAATTAAAATCCTAAGCAGCAAAAGATAAAAATAGATAAATTGGGCTTCATCAATATGAAAAACATTTGTGTATACCTGAAACTAACACAATTTTGTAAATCAAATATATTTCAAAAAAAAAAAAAGCATCAAAGGACATTATCACGAAAGTAAAAAGGCAAATTATAGCATGGGATAAAATATTTGCCAGTCACAAAATATTTGCCAGTCACATGTATGTAAGGTTTTAATATCCAGAATATATAAAGAACTCCTGAAAGTCAATAAAAAAAAGACAAGCAACCCAATTTTTTTTATTAGTTTCTGCTTTATAACAAATTGAATCAGTCATACATATACATCTGTTCCCCCATCCCTTCCCTCTTGTGTCTCCCTCACTATCCCACCCCTCCAAGCGGTCACAAAGCACCGAGCTGATCTCCCTGTGCTATGCGGCTGCTTCCCACTATCTATCTACCTTACGTTTGGTACTGTATATATGTCCATGCCTCTCTTTCGCTTTATCCCAGCTTAACCTTCCCTCTCCCCATATCCTCAAGTCCATTCTCAAGTAGGTCTGTGTCTTTATTCCTGTTTTACCCCTAGGTTCTTCATGACATTTTTTTTTCTTACATTCCATATATATGTGTTAGCATACGGTATTTGTCTTTCTCTTTCTGAGTTACTTCACTCTGTATGACAGACTCTAGGTCTATCCACCTCATTACAAATAGCTCAGTTTCGTTTCTTTTTATGGCTGAGTAATATTCCATTGTATATATGTGCCACATCTTCTTTATCCATTCATCTGATGATGGACACTTAGGTTGTTTCCATCTCTGGGCTATTGTGAATAGAGCTGCAATGAACATTTTGGTACATGTCTCTTTTTGAATTATGGTTTTCTCAGGGTATATGCCTAGTAGTGGGATTGCTGGGTCATATGGTAGTTCTATTTGTAGTTTTTTAAGGAACCTCCATACTGTTCTCCATAGTGGCTGTACCAATTCACATTCCCACCAGCAGTGCAAGAGTGGTCCCTTTTCTCCACACCCTCTCCAGCATTTATTGTTTCTAGATTTCTTGATGATGGCCATTCTGACTGGTGTGAGATGATATCTCATTGTAGTTTTGATTTGCATTTCTCTAATGATTAATGATGTTGAGCATTCTTTCATGTGTTTGTTGGCCGTCTGTATATCTTCTTTGCAGAAATGCCTATTTAAGTCTTCTGCCCATTTTTGGATTGGCTTGTTTGTTTTTTTGCTATTGAGCTGCATGAGCTGTTTATAAATTTTGGAGATTAATCCTTTGTCAGTTGCTTCATTTGCAAATATTTTCTCCCATTCTGAGGGTTGTCTTTTGGTCTTGTTTATGGTTTCCTTTGCTGTGCAAAAGCTTTGAAGTTTCATTAGGTCCCATTTGTTTATCTTTGCTTTTATTTCCATTTCTCTAGGAGATGGGTTCAAAAGGATCTTGCTGTGATTTATGTCATAGAGTGTTCTGCCTATGTTTTCCTCTAAGAGTTTAATAGTTTCTGGCCTTACATTTAGGTCTTTAATCCATTTGAGCTTATTTTTGTATATGGTGTTAGGGAATGATCTAATCTCATACTTTTACATGTACCTGCCCAGTTTTCCCAGCACCACTTATTGAAGAGGCTGTCCTTTCTCCACTGTACATTCCTGCCTCCTTTATCAAAGATAAGGTGACCATATGTGCGTGGGTTTATCTCTGGGCTTTCTATCCTGTTCCATTGATCTATCTTTCTGTTTTTGTGCCAGTACCACACTGTCTTGATTACTGTAGCCTTGTAGTATAGTCTGAAGTCTGGGAGCTTGATTCCTCCAGCTCCGTTTTTCGTTCTCAAGATTGCTTTGGCTATTTGGGGTCTTTTGTTTTTCCAAACAAATTTTGAAATTTTTTGTTCTAGTTCTGTGAAAAATGCCAGTGTAGTTTGATAGGGATTGCATTGAATCTGTAGATTGCTTTGGGTAGTAGAGTCATTTTCACAATATTGATTCTTCCAATTCAGGAGCATGGTATATCTCTCCATTTATTTGTATCATCTTTAATTTCTTTCATCAGTGTCTTATAATTTTCTGCATACAGGTCTTTTGTCTCCTTAGGTAGGTTTATTCCTAGATATTTTATTCTTTTTGTTGCAATGGTAAATGGGAGTGTTTTCTTGATTTCACTTTCAGATTTTTCATCATTAGTGTACAGGAATGCCAGAGATTTCTGTGCATTAATTTTGTATCCTGCTACTTTACCAAATTCATTGATTAGCCCTAGTAGTTTTCTGGTAGCATCTTTAGGATTCTCTATGTATAGTATCATGTCATCTGCAAACAGTGAGAGCTTTACTTCCTCTTTTCCAATTTGGATTCCTTTTATTTCCTTTTCTTCTCTGATTGCTGTGGCTAAAACTTCCAAAACTAAGTTGAATAAGAGTGGTGAGAGTGGGCAACCTTGTCTTGTTCCTGATCTTAGTGGAAATGGTTTCAGTTTTTCACCATTGAGGACAATGCTGGCTGTGGGTTTGTCATATATGGCTTTTATTATGTTGAGGAAAGTTCCCTCTATGCCTACTTTCTGGAGGGTTTTTATCATAAATGGGTGTTGAATTTTGTTGAAAGCTTTCTCTGCATCTATTGAGATGATCATATGGTTTTTCTTCTTCAATTTGTTAATATGGTGTATCACATTGATTGATTTGCGTATATTGAAGAATGCTTGCATTCCTGGAATAAACCCCACTTGATCATGGTGTATGATCCTTTTAATGTGCTGTTGGATTCTGTTTGCTAGTATTTTGTTGAGGATTTTTGCATCTATGTTCATCAGTGATATTGGCCTGTAGTTTTCTTTCTTTGTGACATCCTTGTCTGGTTTTGGTATCAAGGTGATGGTGGCCTCGTAGAATGAGTTTGGGAGTGCTCCTCCCTCTGCTATATTTTGGAAGAGTTTGAGAAGGATAGGTATTAGCTCTTCTCTAAATGCTTGATAGAATTCACCTGTGAAGCCATCTGGTCCTGGGCTTTTGTTTGTTGGAAGATGTTTAATCACAGTTTCAATTTCAGTGCTTGTGATTGGTCTGTTCATATTTTCTATTTCTTCCTGAGTCAGTCTTGGCAGGTTGTGCATTTCTAAGAATTTGTCCATTTCTTCCAGGTTGTCCATTTTATTGGCATAGAGTTGCTTGTAGTAATCTCTCATGATCCCTTGTATTTCTGCAGTGTCAGTTGTTACTTCTCTTTTTTCATTTCTAATTCTATTGATTTGAGTCTTCTCCCTTTTTTTCTTGATGAGTCTGGCTAATGGTTTCTCAATTTTGTTTATCTTCTCAAAGAACCAGCTTTTAGTTTTATTGATCTTTGCTATCGTTTCCTTCATTTATTTTTCATTTATTTCTGATCTGATCTTTATGATTTCTTTCCTTCTGCTAACTTCAGTGGTTTTTTGTTCTTCTTTCTCTATTTGCTTTAGGTACAGGGTCAGGTTGTTTACTCGAGATGTTTCCTGTTTCTTAAGGTGGGATTGTATTGCTATAAACTTCCCCCTTAGAACTGCTTTTGCTGTGTCCCATAGGTTTTGGGTTGTCGTGTCTCCATTGTCATTTGTTTCTAGGTATTTTTTAATTTCCTCTTTGATTTCTTCAGTGATCACTTCGTTATTGAGTAGTGTATTGTTTAGCCTCCATGTGTTTGTATTTTTTACTGATCTTTTCCTGTAATTGATGTCTAGTCTCATAGCATTGTGGTCGGAAAAGATACTTGATACAATTTTAATTTACCAAGGCTTGATTTGTGACCCAAGATATGATCTATCCTGGAGAATGTTCCATGAGCACTTGAGAAAAATGTGTATTCTGTTGTTTTTGGATGGAATGTCCTATAAATATCAATTAAGTCCATCTTGTTTAATATATCATTTAAAGCTTGTGTTTCCTTATTTATTTTCATTTTGGATGACCTGTCCATTGGTGAAAGTGGGGTGTTAAAGTCCCCTACTATGAGTGTGTTACTGTCGATTTCCCCTTTTATGGTTCTTAGTATTTGCCTTATGTATTGAGGTGCTCCTATGTTGGGTGCATAAATATTTACAATTGTTATATCTTCTTCTTGGATCGATCCCTTGATCATTATGTAGTGTCCTTCTTTGTCTCTTGTAATAGTCTTTATTTTAAAGTCTATTTTGTCTGATATAAGAATTGCTACTCCAGCCTTCTTTTGATTTCCATTTGCATGGAATATCTTTTTCCATCCCCTTACTTTCTTTTTTTTTTTTCTTTGCGGTATGCGGGCCTCTCACTGTTGTGGCCTCTCCCGCTGCGGAGCACAGGCTCCGGACGCGCAGGCTCAGCGGTCACAGCTCATGGGCCCAGCCGCTCCATGGCATGTGGGATCTTCCCGGACTGGGGAACGAATCCGCGTCCCCTGCATCGGCAGTCGGATTCTCAACCACTGCGCCACCAGGGAAGCCCCCATCCCCTTACTTTCAATCTGTATGTGTCTCTAGGTCTGAAGTGGGTCTCTTGTAGACAGCATATATATGGGTCTTGTTTTTGTATCCATTCAGCCAACCTGTGTCTTTTGGTGGGAGCATTTAGTCCATTTACATTTAAGGTAATTATTGATATGTATGTTCCTATTCCCATTTCCTTGATTGTTTTGGGTTCGTTATTGTAGGTATTTTCCTTCTGTTGTGTTTCTTGCCTAGAGAAGTTCCTTTAGCGTTTGTTGTAAAGCTGGTTTGGTGGTGCTGAACTCTCTCAGCTTTTGCTTGTCTGTAAAGGTTTTGATTTCTCCATCAAATCTGAATGAGATCCTTGCTGGGTAGAGTAGTTTTGGTTGCAGGTTTTTCTCCTTCATCACTTTAATTATGTCCTGCCACTCCCTTCTGGCTTGTAGAGTTTCTGCTGAGAGATCAGCTGTTAACCTGATGGGGATTCCCTTGTGTGTTATTTGTTGTTTTTCCCTTGCTGCTTTTAATATGATTTCTTTGTGTTTAATTTTTGACAGTTTGATTAATATGTGTCTTGGCATATTTCTCCTTGGATTTATTCTGTATGGGACTCTCTGTGCCTCCTGGACTTGATTAACTATTTCCTTTCCTATATTAGGGAAGTTTTCAACTATAATCTCTTCAAATATTTTCTCAGTCCCTTTCTTTTTCTCTTCTTCTTCTGGAACCCCTATAATTCGAATGTTGGTGCATTTAATGTTGTCCCAGAGGTCTCTGAGACTTTCCTCTGTTCTTTTCATTCTTTTTTCTTTATTTTGCTCTGCATCAGTTATTTCCACTATCTTATCTTCCACCTCACTTATCCGTTCTTCTGCCTTGGTTATTCTGCTATTGATCCCATCTAGAGTATTTTTCATTTCATTTATTGTGTTTTTAATCGATGCTTGATTCATCTTTAGTTCTTCTAGGTCCTTGTTAACTGTTTCTTGCATTTTGTCTATTCTATTTCCAAGATTTTGGATCTTGGAAATAGAATCTTGGATCATCTTTACTATCATTATTCTGAATTCTTTTTCAGGTAGACTGCCTATTTCCTCTTCATTTGTTAGGCCTGGTGGGTTTTTATCTTGCTCCTTCTCCTGCTGTGTGTTTTTCTGTCTTCTCATTTTGCTTCTCTTACTGTGTTTGGGGTCTCCTTTTTGCAGGCTGCAGGTTCGTAGTTCCGTTGTTTTTGGTGTCTGTCCCCAGTGCCTAAGGTTGGTTCAGTGGGTTGTGTAGGCTTCTTGGTGGAGGGGACTAGTGCCTGTGTTCTGGTGGATGAGGCTGGATCTTGTCTTTCTGGTGGAGAGGTCCACGTCTGGTGGTGTATTTTGGGGTGTCTGTGGACTTTTTATGATTTTAGGCAGCCTCTCTGCTAATGGGTGGCGTTGTGTTCCTGTCTTGCTAGTTGTTTGGCATAGGGTGTCCAGCACTGTAGCTTGCTGGTCATTGAGTGAAGCTGGGTGCTGGTGTTGAGATGGAGATCTCTGGAAGATTTTCGCCGTTTGATATTATGTGGAGCTGGGAGGTCTCTTGTGAAACAGTGTCCTGAAGTTGGCTCTCCCACCTCAGAGGCACAGCACTGACTGCTGGCTCCTCAATTTGGGATGATTCGTTGTCTATTCATGTATTCCACAGATGCAGGGTACATCAAGTTGATTGTGGAGCTTTAAGCTGCTGCTTCTGAGGCTGCTGGGAGAGATTTCCCTTTCTCTTCGTTGTTCTCACAGCTCCCGGGTCTCAGCTTTGGATTTGGCCCCACCTCTCCGTGTAGCTCACCGGAGGTCGTCTGTTCTTCGCTCAGACAGGACAGGGTTAAAGGAGCAGCCGCTTCGGGGACTCTGGCTCACTCAGGCCGGGGGGCAGGGAGGGGCACGGAGTGCGGGTGGAGCCTGCAGCGGCAGAGGCGTGACGTTGCACCAGCCCGAGGCACGCCTTGCGTTCTCCCAGGGAAGCCGTACCTGGATCCCGGGACCCCGGCAGTGACAGGCTGCACAGGCTCCCCAGAAGCGGGGCGTGGACAGTGACCTGCGCTCGCACACAGGCCTCTTGGCGGCGGCAGCAGCAGCCCCAGCGTCCCACGCCCGTCTCTGGGGTCCGCGCTTTCAGCCGCCGCTCGCGCCCGTGTCTGGAGCTCCTTTAAGCAGCACTCTCCTTGCGCACCAGGAAACAAAGAGGGAAGAAAAAGTCTCTTGCTTCTTCGGCAGGTCCAAACTTTTTCCCGGACTCCCTCCCGGCTAGCTGTGGCGCATTAGCCCCTTCAGGCTATGTTCACGCCGCCAACCCCTGTCCTCTCCCTGCGCTCCGACTGAAGCCCGAGCCTCAGCTCCCAGTGCCGCCCACCCCGGCGGGCGAGCAGACAAGCCTCTCGGCCTGGTGAGTGTTGGTTGGCACCGATCCTCTGTGCGGGAATCTCTCCGCTTTGCCCTACCCAGGTACGTGGGGAGTTTCTTGCCTTTTGCGAGGTCTGAGGTCTTCTGCCAGAGTACAGTAGGTGTTCTGTAGGAGTTGTTCCACGTGTAGCTGTATTTCTGGTGTATCTGTGGGGAGGAAGATGATCTCCGCGTCTTACTCTTCCGCCATCTTCCCTGGAAGTCCGCAACCCAAGTTTTAAATGGACAAAGTACTTGAATAGACATTTCTCCAGAGAAGTATACAAATGGCCAAGAAGCACATGAAAATATGTTCAACATCCTCAGTCATTAGGGAAATACAAATTAAAACCACAATGTGATACCACTTCACACCTACTAGGATGTCCATAAAAAACAGAAAATATAAAAAATGGAAAATAACTGTTGGTGAGGACGGGAGAAATTAGAACTCTCATACATTGCTGGTGGGGATATGAAACAGTACAACTGCTGTGGAAAAGATTTTGGTAGTTCCTTTAAAAAGCTAAATATAGAACGACCATATGACCCAGCGTTCCTTTCCCAAGTATAATACCCAAAAGAATTTGAAATAAGGACTCATATGGATACTTGTATGGCAACATTCACTACAGCACTATTCACAACAGTCAAAAGATGGAAACAATACAAGTGTCCATCCATCAACAAATGAATGAAAAAACAAAATGTAGTATATCCATACAATGGAATGGTACTCATCCATAAAACAGAATGAAGTTCTCATACATGCTACAACATAGATGAACCTTGAAAACACTATGCTAAATGAAGTAAGACAAACACAAAGGACAAATATTTATGATTTCACATAAGAAATATTAGAATAAGCAAACTCAAAGAGACAGAAAGTAAATTAAAGGTTATCAGGGGCTAGGAGAGGAGGGGAATGAGGAATTACTTCCTAATGATTACAGACTTTCTGCTTAGGGTGATGAAAACATTTTGGAAACAGATAGTAATAATGGTTGCACAACAGTGTGAATATAATTAATGCCACTGAATTATACATATAAAAATGGTTAGGGACTTCCTGGGTGGTCCAGTGGGTAAGACTGCACTCCCAATGCAGGGGGCCCGGATTCAATCCCTGGTCGGGGAACTAGATCCCTCATGCATGCCGCAACTTAAGAGTCTGTGTGCCACAACTAAGAAGCCCAAATGCCGCAACTAAGAAGTCCGCATGCTGGAACTAAAAAAAAACCAAAAAGAAAATAAAACAGAAACCTGCGTGCCACAACTAAAGATCCTGCATGCCGCAAGGAAGATCCCACGTGCTACAACTAAGACCTGCACAGTCTAAATAGATAAATATAAATTTTAAAAAAAGACAAAGATTCAGATGACTAACTGCAATCCAGATTTAAGGTGAATCCTCATTCCAAGAAAATTCAAATAAATAAATATTTTTTAAGTAAATAAATAAAAATGGTTAAAATGGTAAATTCTATGTTTTATGTATTTTACCACAGTTTAAAAATATATATAAATAAACACATGTACACTAATGAATGTGAGCAGACATATATCCTGGGAATATGTGCCTTTTAGGAGGGAACTATATTTATTGAACTAACATTTCCTCCTGGTCCAGACTCTGTGCTAATGCTCTGGTCAACAAACATTAAGACAAGGTCCTTGACCTCAAGGAACTTACAATCCAGTAGAAGAGGCAGATATGCCTAATGCCAACCATGATAAATTCAGGGATAGATGTAAACTTGGGAAGCCAAGCCACACACAAAGAAGTACCTAATCCAGACCAGGATAGGTAAAGAAATGAGACTAAAAAGGATCAAAGTATTCTGGGCAAGAACAACAGCTTTTACACGGCTGGAGGTGAGACAAACACTGTACATTATGGAGGAACTGCCAGTGGTTGAGCAAGGTTGGAGCAGAGTTGGGGAGGGAGTGGTGGTTATAGAGGGGCAGTGAGGTGGTAATATAATTATGGGCCGCTCTATAAAGATAGATTTAAGGGTGGTAAAACTAAAGTTTAAAGAAGAAATCTTCAGCAGACAGAAGACGTATCAATAATGCCCTAAAATCACAAACTTTTGATAAATTCTCTGTTGGTGAGGCTTTGGGTAAACAGGTATTCTCACACGTTACTGATATAGGGCAGTTATCCTATCAGGGTAATTTGACAATATTTTTCAAAACTTACATACACATTCAGCAGTTCTTCTGGGGATTCATCCTACAGATAGGTATGTTCATGTATAAAATGACATACATATAATGTTATTTATCACTGCAATGTCTATAATCATAAGAGATTGGAAATAGTCTAAATATTCATTAGTTGCAACCTTGTCAAATAAATAATGGTACAGCCAAACACTGGAATACTATTTGATAATAAAAAAAATAAGTGGGGCCTCCCTGGTGGCGCAGTGGTTAAGAGTCCGCCTGCCGATGCAGGGGATACGGGTTCGTGCCCCGGTCTGGGAGGATCCCATATGCCGCGGAGCGGCTGGGCCCGTGAGCCATGGCCGCTGGGCCTGCGCGTCCGGAGCCTGTGCTCCGCAACGGGAGAGGCCACAGCAGTGAGAGGCCCGCATACCGCAAAAAAAAAAAAAAAAAAAAGAAAAAAAAAAAAAGTGATAAAGGCCTCATAAATACATAGAGAATAATTGCCATGATAAATTTTTAAGTAATAACAATAATGAAAACAGAACAAACTCCTTCCAAAAAGACTGTAAAATATGACACTCTTTATGTAAAAAAAAAGAAGAAGAGGGAGGGAGGATCTAAATTTAAAGAGAAAATGTTATTATCAAAATAAAATTTTAAACAATAACAACAAAAAATAAACAAAGGAAAAATAAGTTACTATTTGTGTAAAAACAAAAGAAAAAAAGTCTTGGATTTAAGAAGAAAAATGCTATAAAGGACATTAGTAAGACAATTGGGGAACTAGCATGATAACTATGTTAAATTTCCTGAATGTCTTGATTGTGTTGTGATTATATAGAAGAATGTCCTCTTCTATAAATTCACTATTTGCTTTATAATTCATTCCATAATTTTGGCAATGATTGCTGTAAAGCCCATTTACCTATAGTTTCTGCAATTCAACTCACTATATTCTTCTTTGGAAAATAAGGACATTTGCTGCCATCAAATTTATGCCTACTGGAGAGATAATAATGCCAATTGTGCAAATGACTCCTAGCAATATTAGTCATTCAACATCCAATTCTAACTTTCCTCCTGACCATCTGTCTGACATATTGATTAGAGACCTATGGGTTTCTCATCTTCTCTGTGTTTTAGGAACATCCATAAGAATTAATTTTAAAAGTGGGCTCCAGACACAGACCTTACACCCTTCACAAAAATTAACTCAAAATGGATCATAGACCTAAATGTAAAATGCAAAACTATAAAATGCCTAGAAGATAACATAGGAGAAAACCTGGAGGACCTTGGGTATGGTGATGCCTTTTTAGATACAACACTAAAGACATAATCCATGGGAAAAAAAAAAAGATAAGCTGGACTTCAATAAAACTAAAAACTTCTGCTCTGTCAAATACAATGTCAAGAGAATAAGAAGACAATCCACAGACTGGGAGAAATATCAATATTTCCAAGAGACATACATGATAAAAAGAAAAAGATGTTACCCAGAATATACAAAGAACTCTTAAAATTCAACAATAAGAAAACAAACAGGGGCTTCCCTGGTGGCGCAGTGGTTAAGAATCCACCTGCCAATGCAGGGGACACGGGTTCGAGCCCTAGTCGTGGAGGATCCCATGTGCCGTGGAGCAACTAAGCTTGTGTGCCACAACTATTGAGCCCGCGAGCCACAACTACTGAGCCGTGTGACACAACTACTGAAGCCCACGCCTAGAGCCCGTGCTCAGCAACAAGAGAAGACACTGCAATGAGAAGCTGGCACGCCACAACAAGAAAAGCCCACGTGCAGCAATGAAGACTCAACACAGCCAAAAATAAATAAATAAATTTATAAAAAAGAAAACAAAACAAACAACTCAATTTAAAAAATGGGCCAAAGACCATAACAGACACTTCACCAGTGAAGATATACAGATAGATGGCAAAAAAGCATATGACAAGATGCTCCACATATTCAGAGAAATGCAAATTAAAACAACGAGATACCATGACTCGCCTATTACAATGGCCAAAATCCAAAACTCTAACAACACCAAATGCTGTAAGAATGTGGAGCAATAGGAACTCACATTCATTGCTGGTGGAAATGCAAAACAGTGCAGCCACTTTGGAAGACACTTTGGTAGTTTCTTACAAAACCGAACATACTCTTACCATACAATCCAGTAATCATGCTGCCTGATATTTACCCAAAGGAATTAGAAACTATGTCCACACGAAAACCTGCACACAAATATTTACAGCAGCTTTATTTATAATTGCCAAAACTTGAAAGCAATGAAGATATGCTTCAGTAGGTGAATGGATAAATAAACTATGGCACATCCAGACAATAGAATATTCTTCAGTGCTAAAAAGAAATGAGCTACCAAGCCATGAAAAGACATGGAGGAAACTTAAATGCATATTACTAAGTGAAAGAAGCCAATCTAAAAGGCTACATACTGTATTATTCTAATTACATGACATTCTGGAAAAGGCAAAATTATGGAAACGGTAGAAAGATCAGTGGTTGACAGCGGTTGTCAGGGAAGGAGTGATGATTAGGTAAAGGACAGAGGATTTTTAAAGCAGTGTTACTGCTGAACAATACTCTGTATGACACTATAACCATGGATACGTGTCATTATACATTTGTTAAAAACTATAGAATGTACCACACCAAGAGTGAACCCTAATGTGGACTTTGGATGATTACAATGTGTCAATATAGGTTCATCAATTATAATAAATGTATTCTCTGGCAGAAGATGTTGATAATGGGGAAAATTATGCATGTGTGGGGTCAGGTGATATATGAGAAAACTGTATTTTCCTCTTAATGTTGCTGTGAACCTAAAACTGCTCCAAAGAAATAAAGTCTTTAAAAAAGGCGGGGGGGGGGGTGCTTCCCTGGTGGCGCAGTGGTTGAGAGTCCGCCTGCCGATGCAGGGGACACGGGTTTGTGCCCCGGTCCGGGAAGATCCCACATGCCGTGGAGCGGCTGGGCCCATGAGCCATGGCCGCTGGGCCTGTGCGTCCGGAGCTTGTGCTCTGCAATGGGAGAGGCCACAACACTGAGAGGCCCGCGTACCGCAAAAGAAAAAAAAAAAAAAGTGGGGGGGGCACTTCCCTGGCGGTCCAGTGGTTAAGACTGCGCTTCCAGTGCAGGCACCGTGGGTTCGATCCCTGGTCAGGGAACTAAGCTCCCGCACGCCGCACAGCACGGCCAAAGAAAACCCAAAAAACCCACTGGACTCCAGACTAAAACATAAATTCTAAAGAGCACTTAGGAATCTTTGAGTTCAAGGTTAAATATTTAATGGCGTTTTTCCTCATTTATAATGAAATATATTTCTTAATTTGTAAGCCTAGATCACAATGCATAATCTCCCTCATCACACCCTTCAAAGAAATTTCAAATAGAAAAAACTTCCTTATCTTTAAAGTGTAGAATGAAGACCAAATGATTTACTATAAAATTTTTCCAGTTCTGGATTTTTTAATTTATACTTTTACTTCTTGTGATTGTGTGAACTGTGAACAGATACATCTTTCAGGCACAAAATTTCTAGATCAGCAAGTAAACTATTATGTCTTACATTCTCTTTTATGCTCTAGTTTGACCCATGGTAGATAATTGAAAATGAAATTTTAAAGATAATGAAGTTAAATTTCAGAGAAGGAAAGAAGGCAAGAACTTAACATTTATTAAATGAATAATATGACTAGCATTTTCTGTACATTATCTCTTGGCATCTGCATAACCATTCTGCTTGGTAGCCAACAGTATCCTCATTTCAGAGATGAGGAAACAGGCTCATAGATGTTAAGTGACTTGCCTGAAGTCATTCAGCTAGTTTGTAGCCAATTCAGGACTAAAAATTCAGCTCTCCCTGAAAATGAATGTCTTTTTCTCTATGCCATAATTTGTAAAACATACTGCCTTCTGTTAGTAAAAGGGGAAGTCAGAATGTCTTGCACTATTTTGACTTTTTCTGAGAATGTCTTGCTCTATTTGAAATTTCTGAGAATGTCTAAAGTGACGACGTCTTAAGAAATCTATATTTAAAATGTTCTGTATTTCTGAATCATAGGGAATGATTCTATCGACGATATAAACTGACATTTTGTACCTCTTGATATAAATGATATAAAACAAGCATTTCAAAAATGGTCAGTTGTATATAAATCACAAACAAACAAATCTTTATACAAGTCCTTATATTTCCTTGATTTGTAGTGACAAGCCCCTGTTTGGGAAGCAATAATTTGACTTCAGAATCCAAATAATATTGATCATACCTCAGTGACACCCACAACTAGCCAGAAGTAATCCTGTTTTCCTGAAATCTGAAAGATCATTGTATGCCTATTTTAGAACTACTCATTATATATATACAAACACAATGCAACTTGTATATATAATGCATGTATAACATATACATTAATTATATATAGAGAGAGAATACATAATAAGAAATATACATTTGGTCTCCCTCCCCTTTTCCTGGCTCACAGTTCCTAAAACCCTTGTAACCTCGGAAGTGCTGTGTCTTTTTTGTATGCTAATGAGATGACTAACAGCTGGGGGATCCTGGAAAGCCTCAGGATGACAGCTGTTTAACCAGGGAAAGAAGCCTCCCCAGCTCTGGGAGGAAAGAGGGACTGGAGGTTGAGTTAATCACCTATGACCAATGATTTAATCAATCATGCCTGTGTAATGAAGCCTCTGTAAGAAAACCTAAGGGAAAGGATTTGGGGAACTTTTGGTGGGTGAATACAAGGAGGCACTGGGAGGGCAGCACACTCAGAGAGGTGGGGACTCTTCCAGTCCTTTCCGCCACACCTTGCCCTATGCAGCTCTGTCAAACTAGTAAACATTTTCCTAAGTTCTGTGAGCCACGTTAGCAAATTATCAAGCTCAAGAGGGGTCAGGGGTCATGGGTATATCTGAATCATAACCACCCAGGTGCACAGGTGACAACCTGGGCTTCTGACTGGCATATGAAGGGTGGCCAGGGGCAGTCTTGTAGGACCGAGCCCTTAACCTGTGGTATCTAGCCCTAACCCCAGGTAGAGAGTATCAGAATTTAACTGAATTATAGGACACCCGGTTGTCCTCTGGAGAGTTGGAGAATTGTTTGGCGGGGAAACCCACACATTGGTGTCAGTGTTAACAGTAAAGGAAACGAAGATTTTCCTTCTCAGCCTCCACTGAGGCCTATCCCAAGTTTTGCTAACATAAGACAGTCCATAAGACCAAGCGGTTGAAACCATGGTGACTATGTATTCATCGACTCACCGAAAAGGCACTTGGCTGGTGGCTGGTGCGCTGCCCGCGCCGGACGTGGAGGCCTGGGCTCCAGTCCCCCAGGGCGAGGGGCCGGCAGCCTGGGGACTCGCCCTAAGAAATGTTGCAGCAGCAGGGCTGCTCACTGCCCCGGTGGCAGAGGGCGCAGCGGAGCACGCGACACAGGAGACTTTGTGCTCGAGGTGCTAAAGCCACAGCTGCCCAGCGACGCTCACGCGATACTGCACGTGGTGGTGTGAGATCTCCTAGTCCAGATCTCGCGAGATGACCCGGCGCAGGCGTCGGGGCGAAGACCAGCACGGCAAGCGCGGGGCTGTGGGGGCTGCAGCGGCTGCAGAGACTCGGGTGCTCTGTCGCTCCGGTCCAAGTAGTTGTGCTTCTGCCTGCGGGTCCCCCTCCCGGCGGGTAGACGGCATTGGCCCGCGCGGACCCCATGCTAGTCCGGAGGGGTGAGCCCTGCGTGGAGACCCTCTGGACCGGCTGCTGAATGCTTGCGGAAAATCGCGGATTTAGAGGTACATCTTGGTTATCACCCAGGTGGTAGCAGAGATCCGTGCACCTGGGCCTTGGGTGTGTTGCCAAAGAAATGTAGATTGCCAGAGTAAATGGAAACATATTTGAAGGACAGGTAAGGAAATCATAGGCGCAAGAAAAGGTCCATGCAGCCGTGGGAGGTTAGAATTCAAGCACCTGTTCCATTTCTGCTGCTTCACCCCACTGGTGAAGACGGAAATCGGGGAAATCTGATTTGCTTTCTATAAAAAAAAAAAAAAAAAAAACACTTACTAAACGTGTACATAAATGTTTATGGCTTTTCAAAATTGCCAAAAACTGGAAACAACCCAAATGTTCAGCAACAAACTGTGTTACATTCATGAAGTGGAATATTGCCCAGCAATTTTAAAAAATGGAACTGTTGATACATGCAACAAATTTGGATAATCTCAAAGGCATTATGCTGAGTGAAAGAAGTTTGTCTCAAAAGATTATATATACTGTATGACTCCATTTACATGACATCCTGGAAAAGACAAAACAGGCATGGAGAACAGATCAGGAATTGACAGTAGATGGAGTGATTGGGGTGGAGTAGGGGGAGGGTGTGACTAAAAAGAGATAGCACATAAAGTTATCTGGGGTGACAGAACTGTTCTGTATCCTGATTATGGTGGTTATACAAATATATACACGTGTTGAAATTCATAGAACTCTACATAGAAAAGGGGAAAAATCAATTTTACAGTATGACTTTTTTTTTTAAAGCACTTACTGTATGCCAGGCGCTATGTTATCTGAGGCAAAAACAATGAGCTCAGTGAGATAAGGAGTGGATATAAACACAAAATAACTATGGCACAAAAATATTTGATATATGATAACTGAAAAGTAAAAACAGAAAATGTTATAGGAAATTAAAGGAGAAAGAGATAATTTCCAGCTTAACTGAACAGAAAACCTCTGCTTCAGAGCAGAGGTTGCCTTGGATTTTAGTTTCAAGAGCAAGAGAGGACAGAGGATCATTCCCTACAGAAAATGGTCAATTAAATAATCATGTCAATAGTGTGCAGGAAGGAATGGAACAGAAAGTGCTTGAGTGCAGAAAGTGAGTCTGGTTAGATGGCAAGGAATTTGGGGAGAGCCTGAGCTGGGAAAGTGCCTGAGCGCAGAAAGTGTGCCTGGTTAGATGGTAAGGCATTTGGGGAGAGCCTGATCTGAGGTGCTGGACATACAGCACAGCAAGCCTTTCTAGGCAGCTAGACCTATACCTGCAAGTTACCCTGGAGACCATGTATAAGGTTAGCCTGGTCCACATCTTCATTTTATTCCCACCAGTTGAGTTTTTTGCCTCACTTACACATGTGGGGCACATCTTCATCTTCCTTGCTGCAACTTTGGCTCTTCCTAAAATTATGCTGTCTCTTACCTGCAGTTTGTCCTCAAATCCCCAAGGACATCCCTTTCCAGCTTATTTTATTTACCAGCAACCTCTACTCAGATGCTACCCCCAAAACAGGGTCACAAACTCCTTGAGAGTCCAGGCAGTAGTAGTGAAAATGGAAAGGAAAGCACAGATTGAGAGACATCATTTTGGAGCTAGGATTGACAAGGGCTGTAAATTGGATGTAAGGGATAAAGGAACAGGGAAGAAAGAACAAATACAGGTTTCAAAGTTCTAAAAGGAAGAAATGTAGATAGTGATCATTTTATTATTATCCAACAATTGCATTTAAATATTAGTTTGCTTTAAACAATATTTTTAAATGAAACCAATTTTTCTTCATTAGAAAAATACATGCAGGGCAATAAAAAAATGTTCGAGAACAGGCCATTCCAACTTCAAATTAAAAACTTAAAAGTATTTTAAGCAACAGCATGATGTAATCCAATTTTTAAAAAAATCAAATAATAGACAATCCCTCAGATCACAATTAAAAACTCCTTACTGGTGTGGAGATGAGAGAATTTTCATGGATTTTACAAAATACAGAACAAGAAAATAGTATATAATCAAAGTATTCTTTTAAAATGAGTATTGGTGACTTTTCTCACAATAAAGAAATTATGTTGAAAGAGAAATAAAAATGACATATAGAGAATAAAGTTTGTTACACAACTTGGAGTAAAAAGGAAAATTTGATAGTACTGGATGTATATTGTTACGGTTTTAGTACTAAACCACAATTGTATGCAGCAGAAGGGATCCACAAACTAATTTGAACACAATGAGATTTTTCCTATTGGTATGAATTTACGTGAAATCATTACTAACACAATAAAAAATACATGCAAGCCATTAAAATAAGCAAGGCACATCAATGAAAACTGAGGAAGTGAAACTGGCCTTTTATTCTTACTCACTTGAAGTCATTACAAAGTTTACTGGGCTCTTGGTTCAAAGGAAACATAATAGACACAAATATTTACCTTTTTACCACGGTTTCATTCTTAGGATTCCTAGGTGGGTCTAATGACAATGCTGTTAGACAAGTACTAAGTAAAACCATTCAACATATTTAGTTATTATTCTTCAGCTTAAAAAGGAATTCCTTAAACGCAGAAGTGTTATCAATATTTGCTGAATATTCAGCAATATTCATTGCTGATAGATGTGAAACAGAGAGAAAGCACAATGAACACTGATATTCTGTGATTGGACATACTCTATGGAATTGAGTCATCTTATTGTAGTAACTCAGACACCATAAAAATTAGGACACAAGAGTTTCAACTCCTTTTCATCTAGGATAGGTAATAGGGGCCAGCCACAAAACACAGATGATAAATTCAATCCTTTCAGATTTCATTTTGGCTAGCATTTCTATTTCTTCCCATACTAACCTTTTATCAGGAGATAAAATTTAAAAAAATTGATTCAATTAGGCCCTTCCCACTCCCCCTGTGTGTGGCTAAAATGTAGTTAGAGAAAAAAAAAAAGAGGATGGAGAGTCAGAGCTGAAGATGAAGAACTTGGAAAATCCTCTAGAGGAAAAAAATGCCTGAAGAAGGAAAACAGTCTCTCACACAGCAACATGATTTAGAAAGAAACACCCATGGCAACTATTTCGAATCCTCTGCATCTGATTCCTCCTTGGTGATCAGCTCTGCCATTAATTTACTGTTTCTAATTAAGATGTCACTTCTGGGCCTCAAGCTCCAGCTATTAAAAAGCGGAGAGGGGCCAGAAATTAGACTGAATAAATAACATCTGAGCAATGTTCAAGGACGCAATTTAAGAACAATTCTCGTACAAAAAGTTTTCTTGCTGAAATTTCCCAGTGGGGAATAAATGCTAAATAATCAGATGTGATGGTAGTAACTGAATTCACATAACAGTACAGAAGAAACCATTACTAAATAAAAATGAAAAATGGAGAGACAGAGAAGGCAAAATTTCCAATTTTAAGAGGGAGAAGAAAGGCATTCACAAATTTGATACAGTATCTGTAAGTAGTGACCAAGTGGTTAAAAACGTGGAAATCGATGCAAGAGGGAGGAGATATGGGGATATATGTATATGTATAGCTGATTCACTTTGTTATACAGCAGAAACTAACACACCATTGTAAAGCAATTATATACTCCAATAAAGATGTTAAAAAAAAAACGTGGAAATCACATGACTCATAGAAAAGCAGTATCCCCAGCACTGATGAATGCAGACCTAAAGATAAGCAAAAACCTCCCACTACACCACACCACGCTCATACTCAGCTGAGTTGAAGACCTCCAAGTGCCCTTTCATCCTGAGATCCACCATCTGAACCCCAGTTCTGAGATTCAGTGCAGGGGTTCTTCATGTGTCCTGCTGCAGATCGGGGGGTATCACATGATGGAAAACTGACACAGCAACCACAGTGACTTACGCTGTAACCTGAGATTCTCAAAAATCAGATCCTTGATCGAGGTCCTCTAAAAAATTGCAGCAATGACACTTGGCATTCACACAAGGAGCCAATGTCACCTGATCCTCATTACAGGGGCATCAAGGGGCCTGGCTGGTGTCACAGCGCTCAGAAATGACAGGGCAAGGGCTACAGGCCGGGTTTCCCTGAGTCCTGGTGTCATGGTGACAAATCCTCTCTACCTGAGAGCTTTTCGGAGCTGTGGACTTCTCTGAAGCTATTTATAGTTTCAGTCAATGACTGGCTTTGGCTGATTCTCCACACCACCCAGTACCTAAACAGGCCTCACTTCTACATCTGAAACTTCCTCTTAGAATAAGAAGGCATTTTCCTTGTGGCCCCAACAGTTCCCCTCCCGGAGTGGCAAATGACAAAATACCCAATTTAGTCCTTATACTATCGCCTTCTTGTTCAAAGTTAGTGAGGATTCTATGATACTTTACTTCCAGTTGTCTTAGATTCTCTACTGTATGTCATTGACACTGGGAGACCAAATTCTTGAAGCTTAGACCTTATGGGGGAAACATACAAAGCTGAAAAGCTTATCCATTTAAATAGACACATTGTTCCCAGTTTGAAGGCACACATAAGAGCAAGATGCTAACACCAAATTAGAAATCATCCAATTCCAATTAGAAATCACCACATACCAAATATTGGACCTATGGTCTTTCAAGCCCATCAAACCACTCCAAAGCAACAATATAAAGCTGAAGCAGTGGCAGAGACATTCTCCTCACTCGACGTTTGAATTATTTTAATAACAACAGTAATAACCAGGTCTTTTCAAGTTACACATCTCTTCCTGTAACTCACAGAAAGTATATTTATCTTGAAAAACGCTATCACAAGTAAACACATCTAAATGACTGTAAGGAAATATCTTTTTGTGTGTGTGTGTGGTACGTGGGCCTCTCACTGTTTTGGCCTCTCCTGTTGCGGAGCACAGACTCCGGACGCGCAGGCTCAGCGGCCATGGCTCACGGGCCCAGCTGCTCCGCGGCATGTGGGATCTTCCCGGACCAGGGCACGAACCCGTGTCTCCTGCATCGGCAGGCGGACTCTGAACCACTGCGCCACCAGGGAAGCCCACACATCATTTGTTTTTAATGAAAACTTACTCATTCAAGCTTATGAGTATAGCCAACATTTATTTAGCAGTTACTCTGCCAGGTACTATCCTAAGGCATTTACATATATCATTTTATTTAATCCTCTTAACTTTAAGCAGTAGGTACTATGACATCCCCCATTTTACAGTTAAGGAATCTGAGTGTTTTAGGTAACCTGTCCAGGTCACTCAGCAACAGGCAAGAGAACCAGACTTGAATCCAGAGAATTCTACTCCAAAGCCCATACGCTTAGCCACTTCTTGAAGCATTCTTATGATTTCATATCAGAACTATGGGTAATTTAGGAAAGGTCACCAGTTCTCCTTTGCTGTTTAGCCTCTTTCCTCCTTGTCTCTTCTTCCATCTTCCTTCTTGCTTCCTCTCAGTCTAACTCGCACCTTTAGATTCCTCGGTTTTCTTTTCCAGCCACAGCCAGGAACCTGGCCTCACTCCAGCTCCTAGCTGGCAACAGTGCAAGTTTAGGTGGGAGCCTGTTGGGAGCCACGAGCAGATGGCCGTTGGCAGAAGACACAGCGGAACTGCCTGGGAAGTGTGAGGTTACCTGCATGTCCATGATGACCTCCCACACTTGCGTAAGAAACATTCTCCGACCCTTTCCAGGGATGCACTTATTTTCATGGTGAGGTGGAAATATGTGAGGAGCCCTCAGACTCTGAGGGAAATGTTGAATTTAGCAATGCAAACTCAGAGCAAGATGAACAGCTGCTAATCTAGACTTTCCTTCTTTAATACTCAGTCTGCTATGCATTGAGTTGGAAATTTTGGAAACTTAGGGGTACGACCTGCTTCATTAAATCATATTTCTTCAGGTTTACTGGGAACCAAAAAGTTTTGCCAAAATTTTTCTGGGGGAGAAAAAAGGAGATCCTTTATTTTTTAAAAAAATTGTTTTTTTAGAGGGTTGGTTTAAATAACACATTCAATTACATTAGCTCAATTTATTAGATATTACATCCAAAGCTTGAGTTGGAAAAGGAGCTGGTCTCTGTCTACATATTTTTCTGGCAGCATGTGAATGGCGTCACCTGTCAGTTGCAGTAGGCAGCAGATGCATGAGCTCAGGAGTCGACCAGACCTGCATTTTCACCTTCCAGCAGTGTGACCTTGAGCCACTTACTTAACTTCTTCAAACCTCAGCTTCTCTGTAAAAAGGTAGGGGCATTAATGTTCGCGCCACCCGGGGGTTGCTGTAAGGATCAAGTGACATCAAGTCTATGAAAGTACCTAGCACAGAACTAGCAGAGTAGGCATTTAATAAATGGTTGTTTTATTTAATTTTATGTCATTTTAAGGGAGGAGAAGATGTACAGACTTGTTATTAAGAAATAAGGAGACAGAAACTGTAAATTTGTGGTCTGTAATTTTTCCTTCATTTAAGAAAACTGTTCACCAAAGCTATATTTTCAGTTAAAATAGAGAGAGCAAAATCTTTTGCAATACCTCTCCCACCAAAACCTCAACTTTTAGTAATCAGACACTTCGAAGTTTGACTGCACAATGTATGGCTATCTGTGTATTACTGCTACAAACATATTTAGAACATAAAATTCATGGAAACAAACACAAAAAAGTCAACAGGGAAATGCTGATGGTCAGATGTAAATGTTAGGCTCTTGTAGCCTATCAGAAATCATCATTTACAAAGAAAAGATGAAAAATACGTGATTCACAAAAGAAAAAATATCAGTAAATCAAATTCTACACAATAAAGAACATTTATAAGGAAAGTTTATATGGAAACATTGCTTTCCTCTGCCTAAAATTATCTCAGATTTCATTTTTAGCATTATTTCCAGTTTGATTTTTAAGATAAAAAAAAAATACGGTCACCACTGCTTTGCTCAACATTTCCCTTTGGGTAACAACATAGCCAATCCTATTTTAAAAAGCAGCCAATGGGGGTGCTCACTGAAGAAACAGAAACTGACAACTATAATGCACAGCAATCTAGCAACAAATAATTTGCAAGACACCAGTCCCAGAAAGAAACTAAAATGGGAAACTATGATAAAAACTGTTCTTTGCATGAGGTTACTGGGCCTATAGCTGGACAAGTCTCCCACTGCCCAAGGGGCTGAAAGGCATTTTCTATGTAAAGGATGCAGTGTCTGGGAAGGAGTTCAGGCCACAGTGACTGTCAGAAAGCTCGGGTTACAGCAAAACCTTCAAAGTCATTTCTAGAATATAATCAAAGCTCTCCTCTGCACAGAGTCAGAGTGGTGGCAAGTTCCTGGAACTGAATTTTTTTGCTGAGTTCAGCATTAAACAATCTCTGCGAAAGCTCAGATAAGCTAGACTGAATAAACAAGCAGCAAAGTAAATTTTCCCATGGAGTTTCAACCACAGCCAAATGCATTGTGCTGTTTCAACCAAAAAAATTGTGCATATACCTAAGTCTACCCTCCACTGCCAAAAAAACTATACATAGTTGGCCAACTTTCTAGAATTCTCTTAGTTTTGATGATGTTAAAAGTAATGACAGTGAGGCTTCTTTTCCTCAAATACATTATAAATCTACAACAAACACGTAGTATTTTCATAAAAATTATCTATATTCCTACAAACTGTATTATCTCTACTGATGTTAAAAAAAATTGAGTGCTTAGTTGGCATCTATCCTGATTACCCCAGGTCCAAAGTACACAAGAGTAAAAAGTTAGCGATTTCCAAAAGCTTTTTGTTAAGGCACAAGCCCTATTTTAAAAAACAAATCCTTAAAAGTTTCTGTGGGAACAGAATTTCAATGAGAATTTCATATATTCAAGTTTATGCTTATGAAGCAACAAAAATGTTTAATTAAAATTTACACATTTGTTTTGAAAATAAAATATCTTTTTACTAATTTCAGATTTTGTGCTCATCTTTTCGCTGTTACTACTTGTACAGATGTCTTTCTACTAAAATTTATTTGGGGTATTTGATAGACCTCTACCAGGCTTCTCAGGGTATCCTTTCTCAAAGCACCCACAGAGAGAAAAGCCAAAGTCACAGACAGAGGAAACTCCTCTAGAGGCAGTTATTCATTTCCTGAGCTAACCCACTTCCTTCTTCAAACATTTTCTTCTCTTCATCAATGTGTGTTTTTGAAATTAGCATCAAAGGCTTCTTGCAAAATATACTTCTGGGTCTGGGGCCTGGAATCCAGGCAAATGCCAATGGCTGTGTCATTTCTAATATCATCACTGCAGTGATACAAAATTAGAATCTCAAATGAAGTGTCACTTCAGTAGTACAGAAGCCTCCCTGCAATGTTAAACTGATGTTTTAGCAAAAGAATCCAGATCATTACAAGGTAGAGCCATGTTTAGAGAAAATAATTGTCACCAAAGTGAAAAACTGGGCTTCCCTGGTGGCGCAGTGGTTGAGAGTCCGCCTGCCGATGCAGGGGACACGGGTTCGTGCCCCGGTCTGGGAGGATCCCACATGCCGCGGAGCGGCTGGGCCCGTGAGCCATGGCCGCTGAGCCTGCGCGTCCGGAGCCTGTGCTCCGCAACGGGAGAGGCCGCAACAGTGACAGGCCCGCGTACCACAAAAAAAAAAAAAAAAAAAGTGAAAAACTGAATGCTACTCCATTATGGAAAATTATAGCAGCTTCCATAATAAGGAAATCAATATTTTAATCTTTTAAACCTTAAACAATTTTAATGAGTTGCTGGGTTTCTTCACATTAAGGACAACATTGGAGAGAAAATTGAAAGTCGCATAATTATTAAAGTTTATTAGAAATGTATCTCCTCAATGACTGTTGTCTTCACTTTAATCAAAGCAGATATAGAAGGCTGAACAGAAATTTGGCTACTATGCCAACTCGATCCCCCAAGACACTGAGAATCTCCCGACCTCCACGGTTTCCATCCCAGACCCCCTAAAGAAGAGGAGGGGCTTAGGGAGCCCTACTTTGTCATGTACCATCAATAAAATACGCTGTATCCAGAAAAAAAAAAGAAAGAAAATTTGGCTACTATGATTCTTCTGTGTTAATAATACAAAATGTTATTTAAAAAATCAAATCAGTCTTTACCTAAATATAAATATAAAAAGCTTTATTTATTTACCAGCAAAGAGTGATACCACAAAACAAAGGAAATAAAGTCTCTTAAAATGTTTATTTTTGTCAGAATAGCTGACGATTTTCTATTAAGTCTTTCGGTTTATTATTATAATAAGCATTCCCCCCTTGAAAAATCCATTCAAAATATCTCAATCCTTGAGGTAAAGAACTTAAAAAAAAAATCCCGATTTTTTTAAAGAAAAAAATTCTTAAAATTCCTTTAAGCTTGATAAATAGAAATAATATCTTCTTGTTCTACTCTGGTGAACAAAAATGTACTTTATACAGCAAAATATCCAGTCACTTATTGGCAAACTGAAGGTGAGAACTATTCATTTACATGTTTTATTCAAACAGTGCAATGCTGCCACGTTCATATAGACTTTTTTTTTTTTTTTTTTTTTTTTTTTACAGTTACCAACACTCTTCTGGCAAAGACAAGGTTTTGAAATGGCAAAAGCAACACAAGTTTTAGATCTCAAAGCTCTGGAAAGGAATTAATCTGAGTCTTCATCATCAAGATAGTCCTCGGCATTGCTTAATGTTCGGACTGCATCTAAAAGGAATGGGGGAAAGGCAAAACAGAGAAATTACAAATGGCTCAGATTTTGTTTTCACTTTCAAAGCTCCTGACAATTCAAAACACTGTAATCTTCCCTCAGACCTAGGGGTTGTATTTTCTCCAAGGATATTTTTCTACTTTTGCTTTCCAGTCTAACTGATTAGTTTCTGTTGCCACAGAGGCTGACAAATACATTTGTCTGCATGTTACCTAGACATGCAGAAAAGTAAAGCACATGGTGCTGAGGTACCATTAGTCTATCTCAAACAAAATACGACCAGCCACATGCACCATGACCAATGTGGAACACACCAGAAGCCCGTCCACCCTGACAACTGTGCTTCCAACCTCCTCTCCCAATGACAAGTGCACAGGTGGCTTCAGTCAGTCGACAACCTGTGGCCTTACCTGAGGGCAAGGTCACTGGGTAGAAAGATAACTAATGAGAGGGGGGAAAAGGAAAAGAAAGAGAATGAAAACACAAAAGCTTCAGTTTCATTTTAGAAAACATTGATAAAGTATACTCAGAAGCAAAAGAAACTGAAATGAAAAATAAAAGTTTCAAAATAGAAAGAGCTGAACCCCACCAAATGTTAAGTCAACCTTAAACAGAGTTCAAAAGGAAGACATCTGATCTTTAACTGTTCACCTGTCCAGTCAAATTCAAACTGTCTAGTCAAATTCCTATAGCAACAGGTTACACGAGGTATAGTTTTAAGGGGAAAACTGAAATGCAAGTATAAGCACATTGTTAGAGCTCAATAAATGTGTGTTATATATAGTACCCAGAACATGATCTCTAAATACTATAAGCCCATGCTCAATGGAGATATGACTGATTCCAAGTCTGGGGAAGAAACTGTAAAAGATAGACCTGAAACCTCTTGTTATGCCATAAAACAAGGATCCTAGCAAAGACAGCATCATTTTAAAAGGGCTCAGGATCCAACCAGAAGAGGCCTCCACTAGCCAAAGATAGGCTACCAGTAAGGAAACTATGCTGGATTAAAACACAGCAAATATTTCAACACACACCAAAGAGAATTCATTGGCCCCCTTCGAAAAATAATAGGGAACCAGCAGGTTATTTTGAAAACTCTTAAAAGGCAAAAATCAAGCCTTTATTCTGCCACTGATATACAAACTATTGCTCAAGTAACCAAACAGTTGATAAGGGAAAATTTTTCTTTATAGAATGTTCCAACTATTAACCAAGAAAGGAGTGACAAAATTAGAATATCACCATTTCGCAACCATTAGTGAAATAATGAATCTAGACAATGATCATCCATGGATGCTAACATTGCAGGACAAGTGACAAACAGATATTATGTGCCTCTGATAGAAGAATACAATTTTCTTTATGAAGTATTCTTCCCTCTATCCCTAAAATAGATAGATAGATAGACAGATAGATAGAATCCAAATCTAATCAAACCTCTAGATGTAACACCAATTGACAAAAATACAGAGGACAGAGGAGCATGACAACACCATGGGAATGCACGCATGCAATGTCTACACTGGGAAATTCAGGGAAATTGTCCCAGTTTCTTTAACAAATAAACTGCAAGGCTAAACAAAGAGGAAAAGGAGAGGGAAAGGAAACATTAATTGAAAAACAAAGAAACAAGAGACATAGCTATCAGTTTGGACCCTACTTAAAAAAAACATAAATAAATAAGCAAAGAATAAACAAACATGTAAGAGAAAATGGTAAATTTAGACCATCACAAGATGTTTGATGATACTGTAGTTTTTTTTAAGTCTTCATAGGTTTAGAAAAATGATTATTGAAAAAAAAAAAGGAAGGGGCAGGGGAGAGGGCAGGGATATAGAAACCGATTTATCTTATATAAGAGAGAGAAAGAAAGGTAAAAGAACAAGTGGCTTTACGCAGAACAGAGGTGGCCTTCAACGACTTCACACAAGCTTCCAAACTATTAGAAGTCTCCGGGTTGACTGTACTCTTCTCCATTCTCCTTAAGAGGAGTTCTGGAGACCTGGGAGGAAGGTATTTTGTTCTGTTCCATACACACCCACAAACTTCAGGACTGGCCATGAACTTGATAAAAGTAGCCTTTTAAGCTAAAGACAAAAAGACAAATAGTAAAGCTCTTCCCCTTTCTACCTTGTTACTACAATCCTGTGTTTTTCGACATTGGAGATATTCTTTGTCCTTCAGTGGTTACTTTGGCACTTTGCTTTAAGCAAGAGAAAGATGACTTGCCACCGTGCAAATTCTGACCAAATAGAAAGTGAGAGCCAGGCAAATAAACTTCTCCTTCCTTCCTTCCATGGACTGCTCTGAGGCAGTTTCTCTGGAAACTTCTCATATGGCCAAGTGCTGATAATGAGCTGTATCGTCATAGCCCGTCTTGGGGCATGACTATCATGGTAATGTATCCCCTAGTAGTGCTTCCCAGCCTCCCCTACCTCACTTCCATTTTTTTCTCAATCTCACTGCCCTGGATTTACATGTTCCAAAGCACCAGAACTTAGACAAACAAACAAATAAATAAACAAATGGTGGAGGGATAAACACAATAACATGTATAAATCTCATAGACATGTTATGTGAAAGAAGTTATACACCAAAGAGCACATACTGTTTGATTCCATTTATATCAAGTTTGAAAACAGGCAAAACTAATCTATGGTGAGAGAAGCAGAGGATTCTGAGGGAGGCTTCTATTGTGTGGGAAGTGTCCTCTATCATCTGGGTTATGGTTAATAAGTTTAGGCACAGTGGGAATCCCCTGGCAGTCCAGTGGTTAGGACTCTGCACTTCCACTGAAGGGGGCCCAGGTTCAATCCCTGGTTGGGGAACTAAGATCCTGCATGCCGTGTGGCACAGCCGGAAAAAAAAAAAAAAGGTTAATTTCAGTGTGGATTAAATCAGGTTAATGCATTTTTTTAAAAAGTGTAAGCACAGTAAAAACAAAAATCATCAAGATGTACACTTAAGATTTATGTACTTTACTTAATGTAAATTATACCCTAGTTTTTAAAAATTGGAAAAAGAACTTAAAGGTTCAATCCTCAAGTATGGCTTGACCCCACCCTATATCGTAAAGTTACCCTTCATGGTAACTGTAACATGTAAATTATTTTGTCCATATAAGAAATTCAAGATGTGTTTTTAAAAGTGGACAACGATATCAGAATATACCTTTTCTGGTTTAGAGTTCATGCTGGCAATTTGCTATATGGCCAAATATTCAAACTCTCATTCCAACTAGGATCAAAATACAAATTAAAATTTTTTAAACTGGATAATTGGGCAAATGAAGAAAAAAAAACAGAAAAAGGTAACATGAAAAAATGAAATACAAAAATTCATTTCTTGGCTCTGTGTGCCAGGCCCCAAGATTCTCTCATTACTGAAATCAGTATAGCACACATTTAGGAAGGTAAACTAAAGAAACTTGGAGTAAACAGAGAAACAGAACACCAACGTCCCTGCCCTTTTCTACAAAGACTACAGAAAAATGAGGAGAAAAAGAGAAAAGTTTGCCACCTGTCTCTTCCAGCTCCAGTTGTTCATGTGGAGGCTTCTGGATGTAGCTCTCTGGGGTCTGAGCAGGTGTGATATTTTCACTGTCTATCACCATCAAACTCAGAGTGTGCATGAGACTCTGATAACCTTTAGCTCATAAGAAATCTTACTCCTCAGTCAGGATGTTTTGGAGGTACCCATATAGCAGCAGGAAGTCAGTGGCAGAGAAAGGAAATTAGGTCATAGTCCTTCTTCCTGACCCAACCAAGGCAGCAGGGTGTGAGAGGTCCACCTCAAGTAAAAGTGTTTCTCCCACATGGCTGCAAATATGGCTTCTCAGTCAAAATGTAGCTAGGGAGCACCACTCAGCTGGTAAACACTTTCTCACTCATTTGGTAGAACCTATACACATCTATGCATGAGTAATCACTTTAAAGAAAGACTTACACTGCCAGCAAACATTCATGGCTTAAATAATTAAGAAACCCCTAACTGCTTAATAGTTTACACTATACCTGAACTGAGGTTAAATAAGAATCTGGAACAAACACTTATCTGAAATAAGGGACAAACGGAACAATGGATTTGTGTGGAGAACTATGATGGGAATTTGACGATAGGTAAGGAAGATGATTCTGGGAAGTTCCCTTGGGAAGCCATGAAGAGAGGGGGGCTGTTTGCTTTTTTTAATTGACTAAAGCAGGAAACCAGGGGACTGATGTACTTTGCTGCTTCTGCTAGAAATGGAATATGGGACAGCATAATATTGACTCTTTTCATAAATCAAGGGATACCTGAGGGAGAAATAAGTTTTCCAAGGGTTCAAACATTAATGGGAATTTGATTCAAATGATAGAAACAGAAATGAGTATCTCATAACCCAAGTTTGAGAACTCTGAAAATGATAATACCCTAAGGATAAAATGAAAACACATGAACATAGCCTCTATAATGGAAATTTCTAAAAAGTTGTCTTGGTGATTCTCCACCAACATGAATCAGTCTAAACTTCTGACTCTAAAGCAATACTAAAAAAGTCCAGAATGATGAGTAGCAATACAAAGACTTGCAAAAGGTGAATCCTCCATTATACTAGTTCCTTTCTAGAAAATAGCAGTAAAAATGTATCCATTACAGGCTTATACTTCAAAGTGGAATTAAAGTGCCAAACATGAGATAATTAAGTAGAATAAGGCTTGAGAAGTGAGAAAAAAGAGATCAAATATTCCCTCCAACCAAGCATCGTCCACCTTTCTTTTTTTCTACCTCTCTGGGTTTCTCATGGGCCAGAAGGCTGATGATAAATGAAAGAGGGACAGAGGAGAGTGGATGGGAAGAAGAGTTCACACCCTGCCACCCCCAGTACTCCTTTCTGGAATCACCATATTAGAATGAATCTAGGGAAGCACATTCAGCAGGCTATATACTGAGAAGTCAAATCAACAGCCAATCTCTGAATAGTAATCATGAACAGTGCAAATGTGTTTAACACCTCTTCTTTCCTTTAACACCTTTTCAAAACCACGACACAAACTCTTCATTTTTATAGAATTGCATGTGAACTTTTCAAACCTCTTCTCCCACATCAATAGATATTATCTTTAAGAATATACACTCTATCTTCAGACTTCCCTGGTGGCGCAGTGGTTAAGAATCCACCTGCCAATTCAGGGGACACAGGTTCGATCCCCGGTCTGGGAAGATCCCACATGCCGTGGAGCAACTAAGCCCGTGCGCCACAACTACTGAGCCTGTGCTCTACAGCCCACAAGCCACCAACTACTGAGCCTGCGTGCCACAACTACTAAAGCCCACGCGTCTAGAGCCCGTGCTCCACAACAAGAGAAGCCACCGCAATGAGAAGCCCGTGCACCACAACGAAGAGCAGCCCCCACTCCCCGCAACTAGAGAAAGCTTGTGCGCAGCAACAAAGACCTAACACAGCCAAAAATAAATTAATTTTTTTAAAAAAGAATATACACTCTTATCTTTAAAAAACCATGCATAGAACTGTGAAGAGATACCGATACATTTACAAAGTTTAGAATCATTTTGATTACAAAATTTTGATTACAAATAATTTTGATACCCTCATTTAAAATAGAAACAAAATATAATCATAAAGCTCTTGAATGCATAATTTAAAAAATATTTAGCGATAACCACTCATAAAAACAAATCTGAAATGAGAATATGGAAACAATGGTTCTCAGATAAGGACTGTAATGGAAAGTAAAGTAATTAGAACTTGATGGCAAGGAATAAAAGAAACATACTAATCATAGCAAAAAATCGATGTCTCTTCAAATTTGTTTGCATAAAGGTATTCTTCCATGTTGAAGTTCTGATTCAGACCAAGGATATAAAATCTAACTTTAGAATCACCTGAAGAATTTACCAAGAAAAAATTTTCCCTAATATTAAATCGATTACTCTTAGTCATGATGGCATCAGGAGGAAGAAGGATTAAAATCAAGTACCTGTTCCCTGTTTCTTTTTCAGGAGAGATGCACAGGCAGCATTAGTAGCCATGTCCAGGGCCAGCTTCTTCTCATTGTTTCTTAAGTCTGTTCTAGCACCTTCCCCAACACAAGAAAGTAAATTAGGTGTTTTGAAGACTCTATAGTAGCAGCCAATACTTTTTTTTTTTAGTTTCCTTTTTCTCTTTTTCTTTTCTTTCTTCCAGTTATATTGAGATATAATTGACACACAACACTGTATAAGTTTAAGGTGTACGGCATTATGATTTGACTTACGAACATCACGAAATGATTATCACAGTAAGTTTAGTAAACATCCATCATCCCATATAGATACAAAATTAAAAGAATATAAAAATTATTTTCCTTGTAATGAGAACTCTTAGGATTTACTCTCTTAACAAGTTTCTTATATAACAAACAGCAGTGTTAATTATATAGCAGCCAATCCTCTTTCCGTCAAAACTAATCACTTTTGGCAGAACTAACTAGACAACCATTCTGGCCCCGAACTAGGCTCTTTCCAAACAGTAAAACTTTCTCAAAACAGTAATAGCATATTTGGCAGCTTTAATCAGGGAGCTTATTGCTGCACCTGTAATAATTATACACAATTAAAATATAGCCTTCCTTTCGAGTCCCTATAGAATTGCACGTGAACTTTTCAGTGAGGAGTTTACTGTCCCTGTGGACGGTAAATCAGTTAGACTCAACGTGCCTTGGCATGAGTTTTTGGAGATTAAATTCAATACACCCTTTGCCTCTTCTTTTCAAGGTCTTTAGAAAAGACCATGTAAGTTGAGCTTCAGGAGATTAATATTTATCTTCAGTATACTCTCATGCTTATTAGCAGAATTAGTAACACTAAAATCTAGAGGCAATCCATTGTTCCCACAGCCCATCTTCTACGCCCTTTTTTCCATGTCTTTATTATGTGATAAATTACATCAGAATTCATAAATCTTTCTCATTGTCAAAGATTCAAAAATACAGATGTATGCTGAACAAAAGCTTATGTCTCATTTCAGCCTTCAACTAACCCCTTCCTTCCCCATCTTCTACCTTCCCCAGAGGTGACCATTCCCAACAAGTGGGCATCAGTTCCCATCTCCCTTATGTGCAAGAATGCATTCACAGACATATGTGGACATATACACAAAATCATACTCCATGTATTAGTCTGTAATTTGATTTTTTTTTGCCAATGATATTTTCCTGTTTTTTTAGTTGATGTACAATATTTATAAGTTTCAGGTATATAACATAGGGGTTCACAATTTTTAAAGGTTATATTTCATTTATAATTGTCACAAAATATTGGCTATATTCCCTGTGTTGCACTATGTATCCTTGTAGCTTATTTATTTTATACACAGTAGTTTGTACCTCTTAATCCCCTAACCCTATCTTACCCCTTTCCCTCCCTCTCCTCCCTGGTAACCACTAGTTTTGATTTTTTTAACTTAATAATATATCATCGTATTCATTCCTTAGTAGTACACATACTTATAACCCAATCTATGTAAATATTTATAATTATTCCATTTTGTGGGTACTCCAAAATTTATTTAACCACTCCTCTATTGAGGGGTATTTAGGCTGTTCCTAATTTTTCATTATCACAAACAATGCTGCCATGAACTTCCTTGAACAACATCTTTTATATACATTTCTGAAGGACAGTTTCCTAGAAGTGGTGCTGAAATGTAAGGATATGTATGTTTTCATTCTGCTAGCTACTGTTAGACTGCCTGCCAAGAAGGCTTACCAATTGACACTTTCTGCCACAGTGTTTGAGAGTGCCATTTTCTCTACAACCACATCCTCTTCAGTAAACAAAATATAAATCTCCTAAAACTCAAAGGCACAAAAATACTGTCAAGAAAAGAATAGTATGTTTAATTAGGAATACAGTGACTGTGTATGAAAATCTCTCATGAACAGATTGAGATATCCACAGCTGGGGTTATAGGGAAAACCTCATTCTCTCGCTGTACTACAGGTCAAAAATCCTGCAGGTTCATAGTTCTGTGACTAAGCATACCTTACTTTACACTTGAGAACTCACATACATGATTTCTGTCAGGATGGGAAATGTTCAGGGACAGGATGCTAGAGAAGAAACTCAACCATTTCCTGTGTCCCTCTCAAACAGCGCTGCCCAGCAGAAAATTATGTGAGCCATAGATGTAATTGAAATTTTTCTAGTGGCTACGTTTTCAAAATGTGAAATTCATTTTAATAATATATTTCATTTAACCCAGTATAGCCAAAGTGTTATCACTTCATCATGTAACCAATACGAAAATTATTGTGATACTTCACTCTTTTTGTTTCTACTAAGTCTTCAAAACCTGGTATTCATTTTACACTTACAGCACATCTCAATTCAGACTAGCCTCATTTCAAGGGCTCAGGAGCACGTGTGGTTAGTGGCTGCCATAGCAGACAGTGCAGATGTTGGCGTACCTTTGGGGGGCACTACAGTGGTCCTCAAGGTGTCTGATCTTTTGCACCTGGAGTTTACATCATCAACATCCTTTAAATCAAAAACATTTCCTCTCATATAACCCACAACATTGTTCCAAGGATCCTTGATGATACTGCATCCATGTGTCATGTAGGTTGGGGATTCAAGCATCCTATATTACAGCCTTCTGGACCAGGGTGCAGGACGGGGTGATATCCCTGGCCTTCTATAAAGGTTAACTAATATTTGTGGGACAAATAGATGAATGGATAGTGAGTCCATAATTTCACTGTTGCTTCTGACTTGTGTAAAAACAGGGAATCAACGTATCTTCTTATTTTCTGTACATCTAGCATCTGCTCAGCTCAAAGCAGGACATCGCAGCCACAGCATTCTTTGTTATCTATCAAGCTTTCCTGTGAGAACAGGGGCCTCAGCAACTTTACCCATACAGCTTTCTTAGAGAGGTCTCCTCTGTATGTGTGCGTGCACATGTGTGCGCATGCACACATATACACACACACACCCTTTCCTTCTGAGGCCCTTTAATCCTGCAGAAATGTACAATAAATTCTTACTAAGGGTAATATATGTGATTTTAAAGCTTACCAAGCTTTTGAGTTAAAATTAAAAACTCACACAAATCACCTCAATTTTATCTTATCATAACAACTCTGTGATGCAGACAGAGTAGAGATCAAAATTCCAGTTTTAAAATAAGAAGCTTATTATTTTCCCTACTATTTCAAGCGGTATAAGTGGATGTAGCCTATTTTTCAGGGTAAGCAAAGACCAGATAAACTAAGCACACTTTACCTTTTGCCAGAAGCAACTGGACAATATCTGCATAACCCTTCCAGGCAGCAGCATGCAAAGCTGTGTCTCCCAACTTGTTCTATGGTGATATAACAAGAGAAAGCAGCATTTTAAAAATAGAGTGTGGATTGAAACCGCGCATGAATTTAGGTTTACTCTAACCTAAGTAAATCTAAAATGAGAACGAAGTTATAAAATCATATAAAATTCCAAAGAGGGAAAGGAGACTCAAAAGATGAGAGGTGAGTCATTTGGGGAAAGGGAATGGGATGGAAGAGGAGAAACTGACTCGGCAGATCACAAGTGGAAGTGCAGATGCCTGCAGAGGGAGACACCAGGAGGAAACAAGCAGATTTGTCTCCGCAGAAACCAGCATGAATTAGGAACTGGAGATGCCTGGAGACACGGGAGCAGGAATGAGGCATGGGAGTGAAACCAAGAGTACTGGGTGAAAGTGTTTCTCAGGAGTAATTAGAACCCCAGAACCCCAGATCACCTTCCTTTCTCCCTGCTGCCAGATGACCCAGTACAGATGGTAGAATTACCCTGCTGAGAAATTAACCAGATAGCTTCCAAGCTCATGGAACTTCCACGCACAAGAGAAGGTGGCAATTAGGCTAGGAACTAAAAGCAGGGGGCTAGCTGAAAAACCTACAAACTGAGCAGTAAGACCCCTCTCCCAGCTGCCTTTACCTACCCCAGTGCCCCAGTGTGTACAATCTAGCATCTACGCCCAGGGAGGAGGCTGGAGAATACTTCTCTGGGAGAGCTGAACAGTCCCAATGCGGGGGAGGAAGGGAATATTTTAACTGGCATCTGGGTATAAGCCAGCAGAACATCCAGGACCTCACCACTTCACCCTATGGAGAAAACCACCAGTCAATAAGCCCACAAGCACACAGAGCTTTCAGTCACACTCAAACATGAATGGACAGACAAAGGTACTATATATTTGAGGACGGCCTCCAATATCTGAAGAAAGATCAAAACAAAGCTAATGGATCTCAGAGGAAAAAGACACAGTGTAGTGAATAGCAGAACATGTTTTAAAATATGTATATAATTAATATATCAGAGATATAATATGACATTATGTTAGGAAATGAGAAAAAGATGCTATGTAAAAGTAAAAATAAGAGTAAAAGGAGGAGCTTGTGGTAGAAAGAATTCTAAGACAGCCTTCAAGCTCCCTACCCCCTGGAATACACCTCCCTGTATAATTTCCTCCCCTTGAGAGTGGGTGAGACCAGTGAATATAACAGGATATCATGCCCATATTTTCTAATCAGTTGATGTTAAGTTCATCAAAAGACATTACCCTGGGTGGACCTGACCTAGTCAGGTGGGCCCTTATAAGGAAAGGCATAGAACCAGCAACACAATCTCCTGCTGGCCTTGAGGAAGAAAGCAAACAGCCATGTTGTGAACTGTCCATCAGGAGGGGTGGCCTCTAAAAGTTGAGGGCCTCAATACCATAGGTGCAAGAAACACAATTCTCCCAGCAACATGAATGAATTTGGAATAGGACTCGAGCTCCAGATGAGAACCCCACTCCAGCCAATACCTTGATTCCAACCTGTGAGACCCTGAACAGAAAATCCAGCTATGCCACCCAGAATTCTCACCTACAGAAAGCATAAGGTCAATGGGTATACTTTTAAGCTGCTAAATATGTGGCAATTTGTTACACAGCAACAGAGATCTAATACAGTGCTCTGGGGAATTAAAAAGGTGACCAAAATAAAACATAAAGATGAGAAAATCTCTGAGGAAAACTAAGAAAATTAGAGGCTTAATCTGAGAGGTCCAACATAGCTGCTAATGGGCATTCCAGAACCAAAGAAGAAAGGAAACAGTGAGATAAAAATATATAAGAAAGAATACAAGATATTTTTCCAGGCTGAAAGAGTTCACTACCATTTTCAGGAAAAGACCCATTCTAAAAGCACATCATTGTGAAAGTTTGGAATACCACGGATAGAGTAAAATTCTAATCATGAGAAAACGGAGGGAATTTCCTGGCCGCCCAGTGGTTAGGACTCTGCACTTTCACTGCTGAGGGCCCAGGGGCCTGGGTTCAATCCCTGGTCAGGGAACTAAGATCCTATAAGCCTCGCAGCACGGCCAAATAAAAAAGGGAAAAAGCAGTTAACACACAAAGAATGGGGCTCAAAAAGGCATCAAACCTCTCAAAAGCAACCCTGGAAACTAGAATACCATGGAGCCATGCCTGCAAAGTTCTGAGGGAAGTCATTTTCCACCCAGAATTCTATGAGCCAAATAATCAAGCCCAAGCTCCCCTTTCTCAGGAATTTACTTGAAGGTATTCTTCAACAAATGGAACACAGAGGATCCAGAAAAGTGAGGACACAACACAGGAGAGAGGTGAAGCGTTCCCCAGGAAGACAGCAAAGGGCAGTAGAGACCAAGTTGCTCCTATTAGAGAATGAAGATGGAAGCCTTCAGTATGATTCCAGGAAGAAAAAAAAGAAAGCAATTATCTTATACAATTTAGGAAAGTATATCAAGAGAGTATAAAACAGTGTAGAGGTCTTTGTGAAATACAAAAAAAAAAGCACTAAATAAAAGTCAATAAATACAGAAACAAAAAAGTTATACAAGCAGTGAATGATATTTAAATAGCTATAATACCATAAGCACTATATAGTAATATAACCAAAAACTATGCTATGTATGATACATTAGGAGGACCGAAGGAGGAAAGATTGGGCGCTGGGTGCTGGAAGATGACAGCCGGGCAGTTGACAAGCGTAAACCTTCACTTACCAGATAGGATACCAAAACACTTTATGAAGATGATGAATTATGAGACAGCTCCACAAGCATATTCCTTAGTAACATGAAGGTAAGAGGAAAGCACTAAAAGCTGAAAGTGATATATGAGGAGGAGTATGGCAGGAATTTGGGGCTTTATGCAATTTGGACTTTAATGTAATAATAATTTTTTAACTATGTGCTTGTTGTATTTTGATTAAAAGTTTTATGAAAAATAATAAATGAGAAAAGGTGAGTTCCAAGACACCAAGATAGGATTTTACACACATATAAGCTGTACCAGGAGAGCAAGGTAGGTGGGTTAAATGACTTCTGCATAAGCAATCTCACCTGTTGGTTCAGTTCAATGTTTGGTTGAGTAAATAGCATTTCCACTATATCTGAAATTCAAATAGAAAAGATCTTTTTAAAGAATGAGACTAAAAGTCTGAAAAGACTCGGCATAATAATTTTAAAAGAAAGGATTCTTTTTAGAAGAATCATCAAGAAAATCGTTATAACAAAGTTTTCAACATTTATGTAAATAGAAGACCTAAGACTGTAAAAGGTAGAATTACATAGGGAAAATTTTTTTCAAATATTTTGGCTTTTGTATTTTCACATGACATCTATGATAGGAATATTTTTACATTTGCTGGGGCACTTAATATTCATACCACTAATTTGTGTTTAAATTTTCCTTTGGCCATGCTATTTAATTTGTTGGATTCTTTGTTTCTCATTACTGTTGGGATCATTTTCTGTGTGTTGTAGAGAGAGGGAGAAAGAGAGTGGGTGTGGTAGGTTTTCAGCCAGGCTGAAATACATCTAGAAATTCCATTTGTCATTATTATTGATTATAACAGAGGAAGTTATCAACTGAATCACTAACTCAAGCAAATGCTGTCTCTTTCCTAAATCTTAAACTTAGAATGTAAATCATAAAAGCTCCCTGGGAGGGCTTCCCTGGCGGCACAGTGGTTGAGAGTCTGCCTGCTGATGCAGAGGACACGGGTTCGTGCCCCGGTCCGGGAAAATCCCACATACCGCAGACCGGCTGGGCCCGTGAGCCATGGACGCTGAGCCTGCACGTCCGGAGCCTGTGCTCCGCAACGGGAGAGGCCACAACAGTGAGAGGGCCGCGTACCGCAAAAAAAAAAAAAAAAGAAAGAAAAAAAAAAGCTTCCTGGGAAAAACTAAGTCAGAAGAATCAATTCTGGTCCTTTCTTCCGTGAGATTAGACAGTGGGGTTTGTTTTTATATTACTGTTGTTTTCCTGTAACCTTTGCTAGTCTGAGAGAGGAAAGGAAGCTTCCACTCTTTCAAGTGAAAAGGTCCGTGTAGTGAGGCTGACCAATCACAATCTACCTACTGTTTTACAGAGCTTCCAGGGACTGGGCTTTTGGCTGACGTTCTGAAAAATTTAAAAAGAATAACCAATTTTTTTTTCATTTGTGTAACTCTGGCTCCCCTAGATGAAGCACATTTTCAGTAGCACAGATATTTATGATAACAAACAAAATGTAATACCTTTGTGACCCCCGTGACAAGCCCAGTACAGGGCGGTGCTTCCAGCTTTGTCCAAGCCATTAACACCTACTCGGTTGTCCAAACACTCTCTCAACCAACTCAAGTTGCCTGAAAACATTTTACATTTATAAAAACACATGAAAAAGGTTTTTAGTTTTTTTCATTTTGCTTTTCAATCAATTTCATCCTGCATAAATTCGCTTTTGCAAAGGATTAATCAGCAAGTCTGAAATTAAAACCTGCCCCATAACGCATTCTCTATGGTACATTTTGACTTCCAGTTTATTAATGGAAAGCATTAACATCAATTTGTAATGGTAGGTTAATGGGAAGAGTTGCCTAAATGGGTCCATTTAAGGTATTTTTACTTTGTAAAAACAACTTTTTTTTCCTTTGTGAAATCCTGGAACTTTGGGAAAAAATGTCAAACCTAAGAACAAGCAGACACTACTCACATTCATATTTAAAATACATTTTCAGTTCCTACAAGAAAAGAAAAACTAAATAAGCTACTCAAAGCTGCTGTTCTTATATGTTAAAGTATAACTATTCATTTAAGATCCTCTGGCTAATGCCCTAAATATCTAGTTTACAAAGAATTTTTTAAATGTCAGTTTAGTAGTTCTACTTATGCACAATCCTAAACCAATAATTTCCTTTTGCACATTCAGATTTCAGAAATATCTACAATTAAATGAAAGAGAGCTTACTGTGGCCTTACAAAAAATTCCCCGTGATCTACAGCAGGGTTTCTCAACAGCGGCCCTACTGACATCTGGCGCTGGAGGATTCTTTGTTATGGGGGCTGCACTGCACGATGTTTAGCAACATCCCCAGCCTCTACACAAAAGGTGCCAGCATCCCCCCAGTTATGACAGTCAAAATGCCTCCAGAGGGCTTCCCGGGTGGCGCAGTGGTTGAGAGTCTGCCTGCCAATGCAGGGGACATGGGTTCGTGCCCTGGTCCGGGAGGATCCCACATGCCGCGGAGCGGCTGGGCCCGTGAGCCATGGCCGCTGAGCCTGCGCGTCCGGAGCCTGTGCTCCGCAATGGGAGAGGCCACAACAGTGAGAGGCCCACATACCGCAAAAAAAAAAAAAAAAAAAAAAAAAAAATGCCTCCAGATACTGCCAAATGTCCCAGGGTTTGCAGAGAGGAATTACCCTCTGTGGAGAACCACTGATCTACGGGACAAAGCCCCAAGTATAAGCCCCATCCCTGGTGTTCCCTTCCTCCCCAACTCCATCCTCACCATTCATACTTGCAGTATACCAACACTCTCCCAGATGCTGGACCCCTGAGAAGCCCCCACCCTCTGCCCTCCTGTTACTCATTCTGGACTCTATAGCCTGTTTAACTGAAACACACTTCAACTGCTATACTTATCACACCATCTTGTAACGATCTGCTACACACATCTCTCCCCCGCCAGACTTCGAGCTCTGCAAGTCACAGAGCATGACTTTTCACTTACAACTAAGCACAGGGCAGGTAAGACTCAAAAGTTATTTGTTGACTGACATTTTAAAAATTAAAATCACACATTTCTGTAGAGTGAAAGAAGGCCAGAACAGAGACTGCCTCTGGGGGAGACAAGGATTTAACTGGGAAAAGAACTTTCTGGGATGATAGAAATGTTCTGGATCTTGATCTGGGTGTTGGTTACACAGGTAAATGCATTTGTTAAAAGTCATCAAACTGGGCTTCCCTGGTGGCGCAGTGGTTGAGAGTCCGCCTGCCGATGCAGGGGACACGGGTTCGTGCCCCGATCCCGGAAGATCCCACATGCCGCGGAGCGGCTGGGCCCGCGAGCCATGGCCGCAGAGCCTGTGTGTCCAGAGCCTGTGCTCCGCAACGGGAGAGGCCACAGCAGTGAGAGGCCCGCGTACAGCAAAAAAAAAAAAAAAAAAAAAGTCATCAAACTACATAATTAATATGTCTGTGTTTTACTGTACTGTTTATCTCAATCAAAAAGAATCAGACCTACCTCTTTTTGCAGCTTCATGCAATGGATTGTCAATGGATTCTGCCTGCTCAGCCACTAGATCGAAAAAAAAAGGTGCATATCAATGTTGAGAGGGCCACCCAAAGGATTCCCTGAAGCCAATTCAGTGTCCCAGCTTCAGAAGTGCCAGGACCTTCCACCATACAGCTTCCCTTACTTAATGTGAGTTTTAAAAAATGGCAGAAAATCAAAAGTGATGTTTTGTGCTTTGAAAGAAGGTGAATTATGTGTCAAAAGAAACCAAGCTAAGACAATAACACAGCAATTAACTGGGAGTATAAACAGAAACAAATATAGCAATTAACTGCAAGTATAAATAGAAAAAAACAGATCCAAGGTCTGCCTACCAGTTTGCTCAAATATTTCACCAACAAATTTAGTCAAGAAACTGCAAAAGAAAGCATTTGAGGTTCGTTTTTACATTCTATAAAAACACCCTGCTTTGAAGATGGCTGAAAATAATTGTTTCCCTTGTGTGTGTGGATATGAAGGGTGAGGTAAAGGAGAAATCTTTTGCTTTCTATATTCAGAACGGGCAATCAGCATACCTACCTGCCCCTAAGGAAGGTGTATTCACTGCTGTCCTAGAATCAGTAGGAGTGACCACATGAAGACTGTTGTTCAAATGAGACTTCACACCCACCCCTCCCACCACAAAGGGCTGTAACTAGATACTCCCTTGGCTACCAGGGATCTAGCAACTGAGAAACATTTCGCACCCTCAGTCTATGACCAGCTGGAGAAGTTGTTTATTTGGGATTTCAAAGGTTAGAGGAGTGTAGAAATGCTTAAAGTCTTTTAAAATCCAGAATGATATGGCCCTTAGGCCAGGTAAGTGGGGCCCATGTGTTGAGCCCCAGGTCTCATTCATTTCCCTCCCCACCCCCTTCCTCTCCTCTCCTCCACCTCCTCCCCTCCCCTCCCCTAGGAGCTTTGAACTGCCTTCCTTGAAATTTCTAAGTCCCCTTCCAGTGTTTGGAACTGGTTCCTGATGTCAGACTTATTGGTCTAAGGATGTATCTAATGCTAAAGTCCAAAGGAACCTTAGAAGTGATTTAAATCAAAACCTCTCATTATACAGATGGAGAAACGGTCCCAGGGGCGGCAGTTAAGTGCCCTAACTAAGGTCCCTTGTTGTTAGAAGTGGAAGAAGGATTAAAACCCAGGACCCTTGTTTATCAATCCTGTGCGCTTTTTACTTTACTCTGATGATTTCTACGAAAGTCTGCTTTGTCCCCCTTCCAACTAGAAGTGGCTTCAAGGCAGGGCCCACGTCTCACTGCTCAAGCTCCTCAAACTGCCCTAATATTCATTTAATGAACATCACTGCCCCAAACATTAATTAACATAACAAGACAAGGTTACTTCATCACAAAAGAAAGGGCTAGTTTAAAAAAAAAACAAAAAAGAAAGAAAAGAAAAAGAAAAATGTTCTAAGCGTTACCATAAGCATTTCCCTGGAAACCTTAGGTTCTTTCAAGAATGTTACAATGCATTTTCTTAAGCCAAGGAGTCAAGTTCAAGTACATCCAGCATCCCTGACCACTCTATTAAGAGGAGGCTCAGAGTAGAAAATGCCCTAGGCTGGCAAGGACTCCATTGATTTCTCAGCCACAGCAGGAAGCAGAAAGGCCCCAGGAACCAGATAACTGAAAATACACAAAGTACAGCCCAAGTAAAGCCACCGCTGCCATACTTACCATAGTTGCTTGGGATGAGTCCCGTCCGGCCTTTGGAGGTGCCTTTCCACCAATTGGTATCACTCTGGTGAAAGAAGAGTTAAATTAAGTGGCACCAAATCCAGTTTACATTCAGTCATTTTTAAAACCATATGGCTCATATTGGCCTCATTTTGGCCTTTTCAAAGGGTAGAGCAGTTGACACTTTTTGTTTTATTTTAGATAAAATACAACATACTTCCAATTCAAATGCAGAGTTACTGCTTTACCAAATGTCCATCAGCCCTGGTCACATTGATCAAGCTTCCTCACTCCCTAGTTATGGATGTCCATTCCCCTTATCATTAAATTACGAATATACACACATCTGCCTGCAACAGATCAAAGACACTTCATCATAGAGACTCCACATTCAAACAAATCAAACAGAGATAATATGAAAGAGAAGGGAAAAAATTATGTTTAGTTTAGGCTATCTGTAGGATTTTTTGGTTCAGAGTCTAATTTCTCTTAGTCTCAAGATATGCATATATTTGGTTTTCTAAAGGTCTCTTTATTTCACCTTTGCTTTTTCAGTAACTTTTTTTCATAGAAAAATTCAAACCTATACCAAAGTAGAAGGAACCGTATGAGGAACCTACACATACCCATGTCCTAACTGCATGAACTATTTACTCACGGCCAATACTGTTTCATGCATATCCTCACCTACAACCTCCCTCCCCTTCAGATTATCCTGAAATAAATTCTAGACATCATGTTCTTTTATCTGTAAATATTTTAATATGAATCTCTGAAAGATAAGGACTTTTCCATAATAACAACACCATTATCATGTGTTATTTTGTTTGCTAGTTTAAAATTTTTTTAACAATAATTCCTTAATATCCTCAAATATCTACAATACTCAAAATTTCCAGTATGCCTTATAATAAAGTCCATATAGTATGATTGATTGATTTGCCTCTTAAGTCTCTTTTAGTCTATAGTTTCCCCCTTCATTTTTTTTCACTCCTTCACAATAGACTTTTCAAAGACACTAGTTTGTTCCGAAGAGTTTGGAAGAGTCTGGATTTTCCTTGTTGTTTCCCTTGTTTTAAAACAATGTGTTCCTCTGCTCCCTGTATTGCCTGTAAATCAGTCATTAGTTCTAGAGGCTTAATCAGATTCAGATTCAATTTTTTAGCAAGACTATTTCATGTGTAGCATTGATTCTTCCATCAGGAGACACACAATGTCTCTCTTTTTGTAACATTAGTAACCACTGATGAGGATTATTTGGATCCATTATTTCATAAGGGTTGCAAATGGTGACATTCTTATTCTATCATTCCTTCTTCATTTAAATAACTAGAATATTACTTTAAAGACGAACTTTCCCTCATCAACTCTCAGGTTACCCAGCGATAAAGTTCATGGAGAAAGGCAGAATAAATACTGATTCTTTTCCTTTAGAGTTGTCAGAATAAATACTGATTCTTTTCCATAACAGTCATCAGAATAAAAAGTTGGTTCCCTAGCATTCTCTCAGGTTGACCAATGATGTTTGTTTTTGTTTTTAAGTATCATTAGGAGCTCATGAATTTAAACAGAGTAGATTTGTTTCAGTCCTTGGGATTGTTGCCCTAACTGATTGCTCAAATTGTCCTTTGACCAGTGGCAGCCTCTTCAATTTAGTTCTGTGTCTTTCCAGTGTGACCCTAGTAGTCTTTGGGAGCTTCCTTGCTTTCTAAGAACGAGATGTCCTGGGATTATCTTGTACCTTTCCTGCCCCCAACCTGGTACCAGACATTTCTCAAAGGAACTTTGTTCCTTTTAATGGGAAATAACATATTATTATTAGCTTGGTCTTTCTTTCTTTTTTTTTTTTTTTTTTTGGCCTTTTCAAAGGACAGAGCAAGAAATCTTTTTATTTATTTTATTTTAGATAAAATACAACATACTTCCAATTCAAACGCAGAGCTACTTAACTTCATTGATCTTATATCTATATGTACATCCTTTCTTGCAGGCTGAAACTGCCAGTTTTCTACATCATTGACTTAATGACTCATTTGCTCTAAACTGCAACACACATGCAGCAATCTCAGAATAACCATACCAACACTTCTCCAACATCATGATTAAAAACTGTTTATAATTTGGGGGTAGAAGTTCTTTTTGTTCTTCATATTATTCTACTAGAGATATTCAGTTGAAATGCTGAGTTTTAAAGTCACTTGGAATAGTTCCTCTCTGTGTGTCATGCCAAATACCTGGGGTACAACTAAGTTCATTTGATTCATTCTGCTTTTAGTTTTTAGGGATTGCTTTTTATCATTTAATTTAATTTTATAACTATACAAAAGTTTACATGATTCCAAAGATAGATCTCCAAAACAAGGTGTAATTTTTTTAAAGTCTATATTCCATCTATGTTTCTTCTACCCTTTTTCCCTGTCCTTTCAGAGAAGAAACTACTTTTTAAAAATTTATGACTCCTCCTTTGACTTTTTATTTTAAATTGAGGAAAATAAGTATATGTATATCCTCTCACCCTTTCTTACTTACATAAGTAAAGGCACACTATCTACACTTTTTTCACCTTGCTTTTTTCACTTAAATTACTCCATAATATCATATAGAGATATTCCTCACTCCTTTTTATAGCTGCATAATACTCTGTAGATAGAGCAAAGTTTATTCAACTATTTTCCTATTGATGGACTAAGGGCTACTTCCAATCTTATGTTATTACAAATTATGCTCAGTGAGTAAACTTGGGTATATGTATTTCTATACAGATATACATGTAAATAATGTACAATATCACAGCTATACAAAGTAGTCTTACACATCTTTAGTTCATGCGTGGTATGACAAAATATTGGCTGGGCTTACCATGTCAGTAATGTAGATAATATCACCTTCTTCAAAGTACAATTCATCTGGCTAATAAAAAAAAAATTAAGTTTTACTCCATGTGATTTTTTCATGCATTAGAATACAATGATGATGATAATTATACAGATTCTAAAATCCTTATAGACAGCATAGTTTTTATATAGTTAAATCTGCACATAAACCGTATAACAAAACATTATTGACAAGCTAACACACGTAGAAATGTGAATTTTCCCATGATAAACTTCAAAGAATATAAGAAATAAGAATTCCCCCCCCACACACACACACCTTATTTTCTTCCACAATGAAAGCAAGGCATTTTTATACCAAAATAGAATATTAATAAAACTTTTTCATTATAAAAATTTCAAAAGGTGATATATATTTTTTCATAAAAGGATAAATGTCTAGAACTAAAACCATGAAAAATAGCTAGAAGTTTGGCTCTCTCTTAAACGATTAGCCTTCAATCCTTAAACACTTTCATATCAACATCACTCTCTACTTATTTTGAGAAAACCATTATCTTAACTCTTCATGTTCAGAGAGAATGAATATCTTATATATGAGAACAGTTAATACATAATTCAACCATTAATATGGCTAAAGAGCTGAAAGATATGAAGCAGTAACTCATTCTAGACCATAAGCAAGCTCTAAGGGGTTAATTAATTACACAGACAATACGTGCTCTTATACCAGCCAAATGTCCTACAAACTCCCTGAATAAAGCCAGGCACTTTTATTAAACATCTTTTTCCCATCAGTAGATAACACTTATCAGCATGCCTGTATGAGTAAATAAAATGTCTAGGGAGTTCCCTGGTGGTCCACTGGTTAGGACTCAGCACTTACAGTGCTGTGGCCCAGGTTCAATCCCTGGTCAGGGAACTAAGATCCTGCAAGCTGCGTGGTGTGGCCAAAATATATATATATGTATATTTATGTCTACTGATGAGCAAGTTTCAGATATTGGGAAATGTTTACATTGTCATGCTGAGTGAAGAATGTAGGGCACAGAATTTTACATAGGATAAGATCATGAGCACATATTAGTTTCATAATGCTGGTTGGAAAAAAAAATTGTTTTAAAGGCTTTGATATTTGATTCCAGTTACTGCTCCACACAAATAAAAATTATGCTAGTGAAACAAGTTATTTCATTCTTTCATTTTCCTTTTGTTTATCTCCTCCTCTCTCAGCTGCAGACTACGGCAGTAAATGTGACTCTGCAACAGTTTCAAAGATGATCTCCATTATTTTTATAACTATTTCCCCGTGAATTTAAATGAAGACTATATCAGCTATATCATGTTTTAAGCAACCACAATTCATAAATATTTAGATGCAATATACATTCAAATATAAAAATGAGCAAATGATGATTAATGAAACTAAAAAATGTGAGTTCCTCTAAAAAGCACTTTCTGAAGCACTTCTTAGTTTACACTTTGATCTGCAGAGACTAGACTTACATATAGCATATCTATGCAAAATTAATTGAGCCTAGGTAGATCAATGACATACATTTTAATATTATTGGAAATAGGCATTTGGAAGAAAAAAAGTAAAGCCTTCTAAGACTTTTCTCAATTTTTCTCTAAAATGTCCTGATGATCTATGATCAATATTACTACCAATATGTGATGGATAAAGAAAGTGATTAGGGAAACAAATTGTTTAATTTAGCACTTCCCTGCCGTTAACTGGCTCACTTCTCAGAGGCCAGAAAGGTGACTCACTGCCACCATAGCATCCCAGTTGGTGGGATGGAGTAGCCATACTTACAACAGAAAGGTTGGCCTTAGCTGGCAATTTGAACAGCATCTGACTATCTCTCCTTTATATGACAGTAAGGAATGGGTGGGGAGAATGAAGCAGGATGTAAGGAAGTAAAGAAAATAGAATATATGTGAAATCTTAGCATTTTTTTGGAGTGACTGAGTTTCTTGGAGTTTCGAAAGAGTTCAATGTCTTGAAGAGAAGCTAACCTTGCCCACTTATGTCTAACAATGAATCCTCCTCCGTCAGTGCTTATGTTGAAGTGAAGGAGTCATGTCTAAAATCACAAAAGTCAAGTTTGCCTGAATTTCCACACTTAATAAGATCATTCACCCTTGAAACAAAAGGCACATTTTGAGAAAGTACCAAACACATAACTTAAAAAACAAAGAACACACACAAGTCTCTGTAATTAGTCTTCCTCATAAAAAGGAATAAAGCCTGGAAGAATGGGAAGTCAGTGTTTAATGGGTACAGAGTTTTCTTTGGGGACAGTGAAAACATTTTGGAACTAGACAGAGGTAATAGCTGCACAACATTGTGATTGTACTAAATGCCGCTTCATTGTTCACCTTAAATACAAAAAATGGTTAATGTTGTGTTATGTGAATTTTACCTCAATTTTTAAAATCATATGGTATTTGTAAATAATTCTTTTCTTTTGTGGTTTGGTAAAATGCATGATTTGGAAAATGTCACCAAGTACAGTCATTTCAAAACTTCTTGTGCTGTTTCGGGTTTTAAATTAATGGCTGATGTTCAATAGCAGTGCCTGCCTCAGCTACCTATTAGATCAGACTTGTTTTTCAACTAAGGGAGCAACAACGGGCAGTCGATTTCAGTCACGTAAAAAAAAGGTCTCGCTAATTTTTCATCCTGAGAAAAGAGAGTAGAAGGTTTATTTTCTTTTTAATCAATAGCTCCCAGACACACAATGCTACCCCCGCTAAAATATCTTCTTCCAAAGAAGCTAGGGGTGGTTTTTCCTAATGTAGCTGAGGAGGTCGTTTACCAAATTCTTCAGACTGCTGGTGGCAATATAAACAACAAGGTAATTTCATGATTTTAAAACCTAGATAGATTTGTACCTCCAATATTCACACTTTCCATTAAGAAACCACTTGCAGGACACAATGTAAATGTTCAGTGAGCATCGACTTTTAAATTCCTGGCATCGTATTCATGGACCATGATGGGAAAAGAGTGACACAATCAAGTAAGCACTTGTCTATTTCTAGTCTGTTCTTTGGGTTTTAACCACATTCTTCTTTTCCTCTCTCCTTGAAGAACCACAAGGTATCAGAACAAGTAAATTGTTGGCCACTGGGATGTTATAGGGATGAGTACGCACTTGGTAATGTATATCCTGTTCCATATATTCTTGGTAACATATAATTCTCAAGGCGTTAATTTTGGTTGGTTTATGCAAATATATATTTTATGAAAAATTTTGGAAAGACCATGACGTCCTTTTGAAATTTCCCACAGTTGTCAACCTGGAGCCCTGAGAATTAATAAAAAGAAAAAAAAATCAAATTCTCCACAGATGTTTTCATTTAGCACTTTATAGTATGATCACATGCCAGGCACTGGTCTGGACACTTACAATCTCACAGCAACACTGTGAGGTGGGCGCTATTCTTATCATCACATTATAGATGAGAAACTTGTCCAAGGCCATACAGCAGGTACATGGAAGACCCTAAACTTGAACCGTGACATTCAGATTCTGCAGTCCCTGTCCCTCATCACCACCTCTGCTTTCTCTCATACAGAAGGGTCATGCATAGCCATTACTGGCTGCCATGGTGTCATGATCAGGATAAAAGGCAATGGCTGTGGAAAATATCTGTTGTTTCTCTCTTCCCCACCCCAACATAATGCAATACAACAAAATCAACAGCAGTGCCTTATACTTGCAAAGCATACTTAATGTCATTTGATCCTACAACAGCCCATTAAGGCAGGGCTGGGTCCATGGGTATAATCTCCATCTCACAGCCAGGCTCAGAGAGGTTGAAGAACTTGCCACAAATCACACAGTTAGTGAGTGGTAGGGCTGGACTCCAACTTCAGCTTTTGGAATCCCATCCTAGGGCTCCTTCCCCTACATATAGTGCTATAAACCTAGAAAAGTCCAGCAAATGTTACATGATAGAGAGGAGGATCCTGCTGGTTTCCTTGCAGAAATCAATATACCTCCAGCACACAGGAAATGCTGTTCTCTCTCCATCAGTGCAACTTTACACTGGTCTATCCAGTCTTACCAGGCCTCTATATGGCACTTTATTGGATTGGGGGTTGGGTAAGAAATAAGAACCAAACAGGGCTGGGTGGTGTCAGGACTACCTTGCCTTCATGCACGACAGAGGAGAGAAATGCATTGACAGGAAGAACCAGGAGTGACCAGCTTCCCAGTGGATCACCAAGACGAGTTGGGTATTGCTGTCCCTATATCCTGAGAGTAGTATAGTAGCTAAAAACTGGACCCAGGTATTTCTGGGGTGCTGTACATGTCAGCAATGGTCTCACAGAGTCCAGCTCAGCCCTTCCAACTTCTTTGTCTCAATGACTTGTAGGTGAGTTTAGGATATACTGGGGTACACCCATCCCACTAGAGAAGATGGCCACTGGGCCCAGGGGAGAAAGACCAAACTGAGCTTGTCCAAAAGAAATTCTCATTCAGAAAAGAATGTTAAGATGAACCTAGTTCTAGGGTGATATTCAAAATACTGAACAACTGGTACAGCATGGGCACTTAAGCAGTCAGGAAGACCCCTGGGACCTGATCAGCCAGACACCTCCCCTTCAACATCTGTATTGAGGGGAGATGGAGAGAAGCAGAGTGTGGGAGCAACAGGGCATGAGGTAGCCATTACTGACCATCCAGCACACACACACAGGATGAATTAGCAGCACTGCTCTGCAGCCTAGGATCCTTGGGACCATGGATATTAAAAATAGCATTTTAAATGTGGAATATTCAAAAAACCTAGTGAATTAAATGTCTTTTTTCTCCTGTGCATTCAACAATAACCAAGACTTTTTAAAAGCAGTAGAGGGACCTCCCTGGTGGTGCAGTGGTTAAGAATCTGCCTGCCAATGCAGGGGACATGGGTTTGATCCCTGGTCCAGGAAGATCCCACATGCCACGGAGCAACTAAGCCCGTGCGCCACAACTAATGAGCCTGTGCTCTAGAGCCCACGAGCCACAACTACTGAGCCCATGTGCCACAACTACTGAAGCCTGCGCGCCTAGAGCCCGTGCTCCCAAACAAGAGAAGCCATAGTGATGAGAAGCCCGTGCACCGCAACGAAGAGTAGCCACTGCTCACCGCAACTAGAGAAAGCCCTCGCGCAGCAACGAAGACCCGACGCAGCCAAAAATAAATAAATAACAGTAGAGAGAATCCATCCTGGAAAAAAACTGGAGGTGAGTTAAAGTAATCAATACATCAACCAATCAAAAGTATGTGTTAAGAGTCTATGAATATAGCAACCACTACTCCTTCTAATAGTAACAATGACTCCTTAACAGTCACAGCAGCTTTATACAATCTCACTTAATTCTCACTAAAACCCTATGAGATTATTATTATTTTCACTTTACAGATGAGTACACTGAAGCACAGAGGTTAGGTAATTTCTGAATTTACCAGGTCACACAGCTGCTAAAAGAGGCAGAGAGGGTCCTAAAAGCTACTGTAAGCTCTAAACCCCTGTGTTCTGCACCCTAGACACTGTGCTGGTGAGCAGGAGTGCAATGCCAAGTGCAGAAGTTCAGAGGCAGGAGAGACACCCCACTCCTCCCTGGGGTGATCAGAAAGTCTTTATGGAAGAGGAAGTGTGTAATCAAAGCTTATGGGCTTCCCTGGTGGCGCAGTGGTTGAGAGTCCGCCTGCCAATGCAGGGGACGCGGGTTCGTGCCCTGGTCCGGGAAGATCCCACATGCCGCGGAACGGCTGGGCCCGTGAGCCATGGCCGCTGAGCCTGCGCATCCGGAGCCTGTGCTCTGCAACGGGGGAGGCCACAGCGGTGAGAGGCCCGCGTATCGCAAAACAAAACAAAACAAAAAGCTTAGAGAGGTGCAGAGTCATGAGTCTACAAAGAGTTCAGAGATGAGTTATACTGTGCACCAAATCCAGACTGGAATGGTCCACAAAGGGGAAGGAGCAGAGGATGGCAGGACTAGAAAGGGGGCTGGACCACAGAGGACTCTGTCCTTAGTCAAATGAAGGGTTGAAGCAGGGTTGATGACCATTTAGGACAGAGGAAGTATCTAAATGAAATCACTTTTGGTTTTTATGTCAATTTGAAAGTGAAAAACTGAATACTTACAGTTCTGGGTTCAAACGTATAAAGAGCTCTGAACACTTTAACTTGCCCTGAAAGAAAGGAAGGAAAAAACACATGATCAATTCTTCCATTTCTAAATTTGCTGTAAACAGTATTTTCCTTTATATTCTTCAGAATTCCTTAACTAAAAGCCCCTGTGAGAAATTATTTTGGAATTAAGTGTTTTTTCTGCATAGGAGGTATTTTTAAAATATTTGTTAAATGAAAGTATGAATAAACACATACCTTCCCCCTCTCAAAAAACAGGAGCTACCTAATTATTTGTACTTAGCTTCTGTCCTATGTAGAACCTCTCCAACCCTAAGATCTAAGTTTAAAAACAGAAAGGTGAGAGTTTAACATAAAGAGATACTTAATGGGACAATCAACAGTAGTTGAATATTCTTAAATTAATGGCTTAGGATTTTATATTTTCCAAGAGAAAAGAAAATATCAGGGACAAAAACTGTACCTGTTGGAGAAATCTGTGATTCCATTAAGTCCCACAACAGAGTTCAATAACTATCCAAAAATAAGTCATGTTCATGAGAGCTGTCCATTCTGCCAAACCATCTCTCTCTTTCTATGTCCCTTTGCTGCATTTCCATAACACCTGGTATCAGAATAACTGATGTGCTGGCCTGTCTCATTTGAGGGCAGGAACCCTGACTTGTTCAATCTCCTGGCACCTACCTGACATATAGTACGAACTTAATAAATGCTTGCTAAATAAATATATAAGTATAAGAACAAATTCAAACAGTGTCGGAAAAAGCCTACACTTATCAAAATAGAAGAACTACCTACTTAAAATGTGATAACAGTTCAGTTTCAGTACTGGAAGAACCTTTAGAGATGACCACCTAGTCCAAGGGCATTATTCAGAATGGTGGTCCCCAAGGTGGGACACAGGAAGACTACTTCAGAAATTATGTACATTTTTATCTTATTCATTTTCATCCCTATTTTAACATGTTTTAAAATATAACAGCATGATTGGGACTTCCCTGGTAGTCCAGTGGTTAAGGGTCCACCTTCTAGTGCAGGGGATGCAGGTTCTATCTCTGGTCGGGGAACTAAGATCCCACATGTCGCGGGGCAACTATGCCCGCATGCCACAACTACTGAGCTCACGAGCTCTGGGGCCCGTGCGCCACAACTAGAGAGAAGCCCACGCACCGCAACAAAGAGCGCGAGTGCCGCAATGAAAAAAATCTTAGTTGCGTGCCGCAACTAAGACCTGATGCAACCATAAATAAATAAATATTTAATAAATAAGTAAATAGGGCCTCCCTGGTGGCGCAGTGGTTGGGAGTCCGCCTGCCGATGCAGGGGATACGGGTTCGTGCCCCGGTCCAGGAGGATCCCGTATGCCGCGGAGCGGCTGGGCCCGTGAGCCATGGCCGCTGGGCCTGCGCGTCCGGAGCCTGTGCTCCGCGGCGGGAGGGGCCACAGGGGTGAGAGGCCCGCGTACCGCAAAAAAAAAAAGTAAATAAAATATAACAGCATGATAGAATACATATACAACTAATAAATACATTTACTGGGAGTAGTCAAAACCTTTTGCTGGTAGAATGTTAAGCATTATGAGGGTAGGTGTTTTGTTTTATGAATGATATATCCAAGTACCTAGCACAGTGCTTGACACATAGGAAGCACTTAATAATTATTTATTGAATGAATGAAGAATGGATGAATAAAGGAATGGAAACATGTACTCAAAAAAAGTCTGAAAACCAGTAGTTTAGAACAGCACTGTCCAATACAACTTTATGCAATGATGGAAAAGCTCTACATCTGTGCTACTCACATATAGCTACTGAGCACTTGAAATATGGCTACTGAGGAACTGAGTTTTACACATTATTTAATTTGAATAAGGTAAAATTGCCACAAGTGGCTGGTGGCTAGCATACTGAATGATGCAAATTTAGAACATCAGAAAATGAGAAATGACATGATGTCCATTAAGAGGGGACTATGTAAATCAACTCTGATTCAACCTTATGATAAAGTCATTTAAAAAGAATGCTGCAGACAGACCCACAGACACTGATGTAGCAAAAAGCCTGCAAAATATTCAGTGGAAAAAAAAAAACATGTTATAGAACAGTATGCCAAGTACCATCTATTCATGTTGACAGCACACAAACATCTTGAGTGAAAACACCAATTATGGGAATCTCCACATTCTACTTTACACGCATTGCTTAAATTTATTACACTGAGCGTGTATTACTTTTATTATCAATGAAAACAATAAAGATACTTTCACTGGGGGTATGCAGGGGTGGGAATCATTCTTTCTTCTAAATGCCCTAATATAGAAGAGCTGCTCAAATCCCCTGTTACTTAGTGCGGCTACAAGAAAACATTATTTTTGCGATCTGAATTCTAGTGCCACTTCTAGAAGCAAAAGTGAAAACTCTTTTTTGTTTGGAGTTTGTTTTTTACCCCACACCCTTAGGCCTAAGAAAGGAAACATTAAATGGAAGGAGGAGCTGCCAGGAGAAATATTTTCTGCTGACCTGTCTCTCTGAGAGGAGAGATTAACCATCTTGATTACTTCAAACTTTCCAAAGAGAAGTTACACAAGGAAGCATCCACTCATGACCAAACTCAATAATGACAGAATTTTCTTGCTCCTTTGAGGGAAGGGCAGGATTGAGACAGGCTATGTATGATTTTGGAAACAAGATCCAATGTCAACTTAACGAGCTTAGATAAAATTCAGTATAAATTTTAAAACCTGGAAAAAGAAAACTTGGAGTGTGACTAAGCCGCTGATTTTTGTAACTGTATCTTTTGTGATTGTCTTACTTAAAATGTTCACAACTTAAGAGGAAGTTGGAGATTTATTTGCATCTTGATTTATACTAAACAGAGAACATCAGGCAACCCTCTAGGCCATTATACGAGGGAACACTCTTTCTATGTAATGCTGTAGAAAACACTTTCACATACACGATCCTTTTTATCAATTAATGTTGGGACATTAGCCCCTTGTGGGTCCCTTTTAACTCATATATTATAAAAGTTCTAGGCCTTAATTTATTCCATTCTCAAAGCTGAGTCAAGTAGAAATGAAAGAATACAAAGAAGCAGGCAGAGGTTATGAAAGAATAGCATAAAGAAGAAAAACAGATGACTTTCAACCCTGGATATAACCTCTCAAGAGAATAGTAATTAATAATACTTAATTCACTGATCATTTTTACATCATATTTAATTCAACTGTGTGCAATATTCTATAGCACAGGTTTACACAGAGTACTAAAGGGAACAAAATCAGGGTACTCTGTGTTTCTATAGTATTGTCCTTGCAGACATCCAAAAAACAAACAAACAAAAAAACCATCTTAATAAGTCATCAAGAGCAGGCGCTGATCAATTCCAAACATTTAATGAAGGCAGATTCACAACGTAAAATAGTTGTGTTCTTGTATACGCAGAAAGGCTAAATTAGATGCCTTCTTCAGATACCCTGCATCTTGATCATTTTCTCACAGAAGTCTGGTTACATACAACGAAGGGAGAAAGTGGAACTGAGAAGATGGCATGAACTACCTGAAGTCACCCTGGAATTCACCCTGAATTAAGACTGGAAACAGGCCCAATCTTTTGCCTGATGCTTTATGTGACTCTCATAAACATGAACTAGCATGTGAATGGTGTTAAGGATTTCAGTAGGGCTGGCCTCCTAACATAAGCAAGATAAGCAAATTCCTATGACACCAACAGCAGCTGGCTCCGCACCTTGCCAGGCACACCCTTCTCTTTTCTTTTTTTTTTTTTTTTGCTGTATCCGGGTGTCTCACTGTTGTGGCCTCTCCCCGTTGCGGAGCACAGGCTCCGGACGCGCAGGCCCCGCGGCCATGGCTCACGGGCCCAGCCGCTCCGTGGCATGTGGGATCTTCCCGGACCGGGGCACGAACCCGTGTCCCCTGCATCGGCAGGCGGACTCTCAACCATTGCACCACCAGGGAAGCCCCCTTCTCTTTTCTTTGCAATCCCACCTAGACCCTGTAGTGAAAGGCTGAGTTCACTAGTCATCAGCCAAACACTATTTTCCTCTGGAGTTAGGCTGACTGCTTCCCCTACTACCATCTCCCAACCTCCCCTCACCCCTGACTTCAATAAACTAATCCTTGTCCATAGCAGTTGAGGCTGATAGAGGGAAGGGGATCTGGGATGGGGTCTCGAACAGGCAGCGAGTAAGAGAATTTGCTGTTTCTGAGGTCTGCAAAAAGAATATGTATTGTTGCACCACGAAGGCCCTGAAGTAGCACGTAGAAGGACTTGGGGCTTACAAACTCAAACATACAATTTCTAATCTACTTTATTCTCTGTTGGTGGAAGAGTGGAGGAAAAGCTTCTAGAGTGAGCCACTATGACAGCATTAAAGGCAGACTGCTCACCACAATGGGTAGACATACCATAAATGGCAAGAAGAATGACTATTCAAAACATCAGAACTTAGTCATCAGTAACAGATCGACTATTTCATTTACATTCTGCTGAAAAATGTTGGGAGGCATGAGACATTTTAGATGGACTTCATTTAAAATGGCTATGATAACTACTACACACCCACTATGATAGTTAAACCTAAAAACACTGACAACGCTAAGTGTTAAGAAGGATATGGAACAACTGGAATTCTCAGACATTACCAGTAGGTGTGTAAACTGGTACAACCACTATAGAAAATTACTTGGCAGCAGCATTAATTCATTTTTTATGTCTTAACATGTCTTTGAGATCTTAAATGCATTTCTGAGGAAGAAAACCATCCTTATATTGCATACAAAAATGACCCCTCCCAGACAATGTCACTATCTCCAGAGTACAGAGAGTCTCAACATTTTTAAACTGTAGATCATGACATATTAGTAGATGGTAAAACTAATTTAGTGGCTTTAAAAAATATTAAATAAAACAGAAAAGACCAGAGTACACTGTAACTAATAGAAATAATTATGGCTTTGTGAAACTTTTGTTTCAATAGGAGGACTGGACAGATGGATGCAGAAATGAATGTTTAATTTAGAAATTTACCAAATACACACTTTGGCATAATGCCAAATGGCCACATATTAAAATCAACATTTGCCAAAGCTAAATGTTGCCTTTACAGAATGAACTACTGAGAAAGAAGAATAAATCTGAAATTTTATTCAAAAATTAATTATGATTACAATTTTATTATTAAAAATCCCGGTAGACCCATATTTAAAGTTTGATATAAAAGGGCAGGAACCATAATTCCTCAGCACTGTCAACTGCAGCCTGATAAAACTTCTGCAAAACTAAATAAATGTTCTCTCTAAAATAAGGTCTGTGTAAAAGCAAGATATTATGGTGCTACTTCTGCCAGTGTAGCTGTTTCTGATGATGATTTTGCCACCACGTTAGTAAGCTGTCCTTCCTCTCTAACAGAAACTGACTGAGGTCAAGACTTACCTCCTGGGGCCTCCCTGGTGGCGCAGTGGTTGAGAGTCCGCCTGCCGATGCAGGGGATACGGGTTCGTGCCCCGGTCCGGGAGGATCCCATATGCCGCGGAGCGGCTGGGCCCGTGGGCTATGGCCGCTGAGCCTGCGCGTCCGGAGCCTGTGCTCCGCAACGGGAGAGGCCACAACAGTGAGAGGCCCGCATACCGCAAAAAAAAAAAAAAAAAAAAAAAAGACTTACCTCCTCTTCAGCTCCTGGGCTTGAAGATTTGCTCAATGCTGGTGATGCAATTTCATTGAAAGCAGTACCACAAAGGAGACAATTGTTTCCCCCAAATTATTAGGGACTGTATTCTCTCAACACTGTCAATCCACACCTATGATTTTTACTACTTATATAATAATATTTGGACATATAAAATTCATAGCCTCACAATCATCATTAATTATCACAATATTTTATTCTCCAATTAAAAAATGTACATTTATACTTTCAGTTGACTGAGAGAATTTTCATATATAAAGTACAAAGAGGACATTTGAATTAAGTTACATTTAGAGTATGTACCTATCTTTCAAAGTGAATATTAAGAGAACAGTAAATCCAAATGGCATGCCTTGTTTGCATCACTGGCATGGCATAAGGGATACCTATGCAATCTACAATCCTTGATCAAGTACAAGTCTTGGTGTGCCAAAACTGACACTGAAGTAGGCATTCCATCATTTGGTCAGCCATCCAAAGCTGAATGGCAGACTTTGGAAGAAATATGAGGGGAAGGTAAACTTCTGTGTACCGCTATGCTCGTGTGTGTGTGTGTGTGTGTGTGTGTGTGTGTGTGTGTGTGTATTTTTGAATGTACCAGGTCATTAAGTAAAACATATATATTTCTTATTGGAGGTCAAGGTCAAAAAAAGTTTGAAAGCCACTGCTCTAGACTATCTGATCAAGTTAGAAATTTGCTACAGGACTCTAAAGAATGGGTAAAATTCTTCTACTTTATGAAGCTCAAAATTCAGCTAGCATATAAAATATAATATTCTCCCATCATCCCCAAAAGCAGATATTATAACCAATTTTAGATAATTATAACCAATCAAAAAGAAAGATGAGGAAGGGAATTATTTGAACAAGGAAAAATTATAGAAAAATAAGAATTTACTATGTACATATATTTCTCACATTTATCTAAGCAAATGCAGGGAGTATTAATCTTAATTTATATCCTGTGGGTATGAAAAAAATGTGTCTCAGGGTAAGTAAAAGTATTAATGTTATTTCTACGAGGCATATTTAAATTATTCTATTAAACAAGCATGATGAAACAGGATGTTTTCTGCTCAAAAACAAAACAGGAGTCTATGTGGTAGTATCCAAGAGTCAAGGTCATCATTCCCATTGCTGGGGTGAAAGGAAACAGCTGTGCTCTGTTAGGCCAACACGGGGCTCCCCTGGGCTTTGTGGATTCCAACGCCCATAAATGAGGTGGTCAGCTCAGAGCAGGCTTCAGGGTGACGATCTCTATTTGTCAGTCCACAAAAGCCCAGTGCTCTTGAAAAATGAAATGTTTTTCTTGCAAAGAAAATCACCATGTGAGTAGAGCAATGTCCATGAGTTTCCAATGTAAAGAATGTTTCTTCCCTCATACTTATATTCTTGGATGAATTAAATCAAATCCAACGAACTCTATTTGCATATACCTTTAAAGGCTATAACTAACAAAAAATACTATGAATGTAATGTTTTCATCTCTCCTTACTCCAGTACCACCTCTTCCCTGCTTCCACCCTATGCAATCCAAAGGGGGAAAAAAAAAACACTAAAGAATTTGAAACGTGTCTTGATTGCAGCTGCAGGAATGGCAGACTCGTTAAAAACAGTAGCCAGTGTGTTTTCTGACAAGAGGGTTCTGTTTATTAACAGTGTGCCTTTCTTATCCATTTTTTCCTTTGCTTTATACTTTGCAGTGCCTTTCGGTAAACTTGGTTACTTTCACATCTTGAGGGGCCATATCTGCTGGTTATTTTTATTTCTTCTCTGCGGTATAACATAGAAGTCCCTAAGAGCAGGGTTCAAAATTTCAAAAGACAAGCTCACTGCCAACCATGTCTTGACTGGTTAAAAATTAGACAAAAGAGCAATGGCCCGTAAAACCCTTCATCTCAAGACACCCTGCTTCCAGAGTCAGTTTGACAAGGAGACCAGGGGGAAGAATGGAAGAAAACTCTTTATTTCAGTCCTTGGAATTTAAAGAAAAAAGGCCACGGCACCTTCTGCAAAAGGGCAAGATGAGTCTGAGGGCTGACTCATGACAGCAACGCCTGTTTCTGTACAACCTGTGAGCTAAGAATTAAGAATGGGGACATGTGTATGCATATGGCTGATTCACTGTGTTGTACAACAGAAACTAACACAGTATTTTGAAGCAATTATACTCCAATAAAGATTTTAAAAAAAAGAATGGCTTTATATTTTTAAATGGTTGGGAGGGAGGGGAGGAGGGAAGATCGAAAAAATATTTCATGACATATGAAAATTATCTGAAATTCAAACTGCAGTGTCCATAAATAAAGGTTTTCTGGAACAGAGCCAATATTTGTGTATCCTCTGAGGCTGCTTCCCCATTCCAATGGCAGGGTTGAGTGGTTATAACAGAGACCACCTGTGGCCCACAAAGCCTAAAATACTTACTATCTGTACCTTTACAGAAAAAGTCTGCTGCCCTCTATCCCATGGCCCCCCTTTTCCTGTGAAGGACAAGTCAGACCAAAGAAGCATATGTCAGGCTGAGGAGCTGTGGGCCTGCCTCTCACTGGCCCCGCAAGCAGTCTGGGGCTCGGCCTCGCCCTATGGGAAATGAGTCCATACATCCAAGATTGAAATAGAAAATTCCCTAACACTGGAACCTCTCATCTAAAAGGGAATGAGCCATTTAAGCTCACATTTATGGGACACTTACCATGGACCAGACACCGTGCAAAGTGCTGACTTGCAGCAACTCTTTTAATCCTCAAAACAATCCTGGGACATAAATACTTTATTAAGACTATTTTACAGCTGAGGTAACTGAGGTTAGAGGGGTTAACTAGTCCAGGTCTACACAGCTAGGAAGCGGCAGAGATGAGGTTTAAACCCATGCTGTCTGGCTCCAGGGCTCATGCTCTAAACACTCTGGATGTGGCTCCAGAAGATCTGAGCTTTTAATGCTGGCACACTGGGATTCAATGGGTTTAAACAAATTTATATATGTAAAGTACTGAGTGCAGTTCCTGAGGTGTTGTATGTGCCCATAAGTGTTAGCTTTTATTAATTACTATAAAATTTTACCTTATTCCTTATTCCTTGAGTTTTTATCTTCACTGGCAAGATGGCCTTATCAAAACCCTATATATTATATATATCCTGTAGATTAGATATACATATCCTATATTATATATATACCCTATGTACCCTGTATGTTAGATAATTTATCATTTACAAGACCCCCACAGAGAAACTGAAATGCTTTTGTTAAGCAAACAAAGCATACCATCTAATATTATATCCCTTAATGGCTATTAAAAAATTCAATGAGACTTTTAAGTTGTCATTTTTGTCAGTTTGTCATTAAGTTGTCAGCTCAGGCTTCCTCAACAAAATACTATAGACTGGGTGCTTAAGCAGCAAACATTTACTTCTCACAGTTCTAGAGGCTAGGAAGTCCAGGATCAAGGTGCTGGTCAATTTGGGTACTGGTGAGAGCACTCTTCCTGGCTGGCAGATGGCTGCCTTCTCACTGTGTGCTCACATGGCCTTTCCTCTGTACAGGAACAGAGAGAGAGATCTCTCTTCCTCATCTTACAAAAACACTAATCCCATCATGTGGGCCCCACCCTCATGACCCAAATCTAACCTTAATTACTTCCCCAAGGCCCCATCCCCATCGCATTGGGGGTTAGGACTTCAATACATGAATTCTGGGGGGGACATAAACATTCAGTCCATAACAGCAATGAATATAGAATTACAGAAAAAAACAGAAATGCATGAACATGTAAATGTATACATATGTTGTTACACAGGTTACCACAGTAATAATAAGAAAGGGATTTATCATAACCTTTAAAAAAATTAGCTTTGGGGGGATAGGCTTATGTTATGTAAATATAATACCACTGGTGGTAATTTATACATACAATCAGCTATGTAAAATAAAGATATTCACAGAAGGAAAACTGGAAGGAAACAACAACACAATGTAATCTCTGGGTGGTAGAACTATGAGTCATGTTTATTTTCTTCTCTATTTTCTTAATTGTCTACAAAGAATACAAATCCCATATATAACCAGGAAAACATGGTCTCTTTTAATGCCCTATTGAAGGACAACCTAAAAATTATGTGTACTTTATTTATCGGCAGAGTATTTATTAACATGAGTCCTTTTCTTTTTTTGGCCACACCGTACGGCTTGTGGGATTTTAGTTCCCCAACCAGCGATCGAACCTGGGCCCTCAGCAAGCAGAGCACAGAGTCCTAACCACTGGACTACCAGGGAATTCCCCTCCTTTGTCCTCTTTGACTCTCTGATCTCACTACCAAAAAAAAGAATTGGTGGAAAGACAAGCAACTGTAATGCCAAGTATGCTCACTCACAAAAATGAGAATACAGGAATCATGTAAGCAACACAGACAGTGGGTAACTCTTAGGTCAGTGCTGGCTGTTGTTTTTGGAAAAATGACAGGAGTGGCAAAGAGGGGCAGGCGACAGGGTAGGGCAGACCTGGGAAACAGAGCAGTATACAGACAGAGGGGCTGGAGGCCAGAAAGGGTGGCCTAGGAATGTCACGTAGATCAATGTGCCTGAAGCCTGGCAGGAGAAATGGTGAGAGATTAGGCTGGGGACCTGAGCACAGATGGGCTAGAGATTTCTCAAATTCTTCTGATACCCACATTAAGAAATATTTTGCACATCAGGACCAAGGAAACACACACTCAAAAAATGAAAAATTTTTCACCAAAAATACTTATCCTTACATTTACCATATGAACGTGTGTAACCAGTGTTTAGAGACCAAATGGAAATTTTTCAGATTTAGATATCTGGTACTCCTTGCAATAATAAAATATTCTCAGAATATATTAAAAAATGGCCTTGGAAATTATTTTATTTCAAGAGATTTTTTTTAATTTGAGCAAATAATAAGTGGACAAGCTTAAACTTCAGACTTCATGAATGACTAATTCCTTGGGAATTAGTACATGGGAAATAAAACTTTGCAAAAACAGCAACAAAAATGGCTTTAGCCCTCTATAAAGACACACGCTAGCAAGATAACATGATGATAAAAATGTTTCCTTTATTTAAAGCAGAACCCCTTTTTAAACCTGATATAGGGACAAAGATATACACTGTATCTAAAAAAAGAATAAGAGAATCTCTAGAGATATAGAACAGAGCTTAAGTACTCACTTCATGCTTACCGGATGGACACACAGGGGTCAAATCTGTAGCGAGAGCATTTTACTATTTCTAGTTAATCCTAGAACTCTTGTATAATAATACAAACTCTGGATGTGTGAAAAATATTATCAAACACAACAGGAAAAATTAATTAGATGGCAAAGAACAAGCAATAACCTTGAAACTGAGCCCCTCTCAGTTGAGAAGAAGAATTAAAATTTTCTTCTGCAGCACATATGAGAGACTCTGAAAAAGTCCCTATCCACCACAAACAATAAATGCTGGAGAGGGTGTGGAGAGAAGGGAACTGTCTTGCACTGTTGGTGGGAATGTAAATTGATACAGCCACTATGGAGAACAGTATGGAGGTTCCTTAAAAAACTAAAAATAGAACTACCATACGACCCAGCAATCCCACTACTGGGCATCTACCCTGAGAAAACCATAATTCAAAAAGTGTCATGTACCACAATGTTCATTGCAGCTGTATTTACAATAGCCAGGACATGGAAGCAACTTAAGTGTCCATCGACAGATGAATGGATAAAGAAGATGTGGCACATATATATGATGGAATATTACTCAGCCATAAAAGGAAAGAAAATTGAGTTATTTGCAGTGAGGTGGATGGTTACCTAGAGTCTGTCAGACAGAGTGATGTAAGTCAGAAAGAGAAAAACAAATACCGTATGCTAACACATATATATGGAATCTAAAAAAAAATAAAAAAAGGTTCTTAAGAACCTAGGGGCAGGACAGGAATAAAGACAGACGCAGATGTAGAGAATGGACTTGAGGACACGGGGAGGGGGAAGGGTAAACTGGGATGAAGTGAGAGAGTGGCATGGACATATATACGCTATCAAATGTAAAATAGATAGCTAGTGGGAAGCAGCTGCATAGCACAGGGAGATCAGCTTGGTGCTTTGTGACCACCTAGAGGGGTGGGATAGGGAGGGTGGGAGTGAGACCCAAGAAGGAAGAGATATGAGGATATATGTATACGTATAGCTGATTCACTTTGTTTTAAAGCAGAAACTAACACACCATTGTAAAGCAATTATACTCCAATAAAGATGTTAAAAAAAGTCCCTATCCAGAGTTATAACAGAACCAAAACCAGGAAAGTGAGTTCAGAGAGGCCATCTACAGGAAACCAACAAGATGTCTAAGACATTCATTCCTTCCAAGATCATCTACTCACTAAGACAACAGCTTTTAAACTGGAAATTGTTTCCCTAATTGCATCCTTTCTCAAGTCACACAACAGTGCTCCTTCAAAAGGTTTATGAAGGGCTTCCCTGGTGGCGCAGTGGTTGAGAGTCCGCCTGCCGATGTAGGGGACACGGGTTCATGCCCCGGTCCGGGAGGATCCCACATGCTGCAGAGCGGCTAGGCCTGTGAGCCATGGCCGCTGGGCCTGCGCGTCCAGAGCCTGTGCCCCGCGGCGGGAGAGGCCACAACAGTGAGAGTTCCATGTACCACACACACAAAAAAAAGGTTTATGAAGTATTCCAAAGGGTCACGTTCCTGGCATGAAAGTGGTGAGCCTTGCCCGGTGGCCCCTGAAACGTTGGACATGACACCTCTAGTGGTAGCTACGCCCATCGGCCATTCCAGGGCCAGACCTGGCATTGTTGAAGACTCAGCCCTGGCAAGGGGTTGCCCTAGGTGATGAGTTCCTCTGCCCAACTCACCTGGTCCTGAAAGTCAAGATTGCCTATGGAAAGGAGGGGCTACAACTGGAAGGTCTGGGAAGACCCAAAGAGACCAAGTGACTCCTGGAAAAGGTCAGGGGAGAATCTTAACCCCAAGAAATGCTCAGGTATTTTCCCAAACCAGATCAGCTGTTGGGAGGAGGAACAGAGGAAGAGAGAATGGAGTCCTTAGGACTTCCCCCTAGAGAAGGACAAGGCTAGAGAGAGACAAACAAAAAGCTCTAGCTTTCTGGGGTTATAATTAACATAGGGTAATTACAGGACCGTTCTTATGAAAATCTCCCTTCTACTCAAGGTCTTGGGCAGGAGCTGTGGTAACATTCCTGAGGGTTCTACACTTACTTTCAGTGACTAACGTCAGCCACTAGAAGGCCCAAGGCACCTTTCACACCTACTCCTGAGACTGCAAATTGCTCTGGACTTTTTCTTAACTCTTTCATTAATGGATGCCCAGAAGATCATTTCTCTTTTTTATTAACACAGGGTCATGGGGGAAGGCAAAGTATTGAGACATTGGAATTTGTTCTTAAACTTCTAGGAATACCGCTGGTCCCCTCCCTTGAGCTTGCAGAACTATTTGTTGTTTACAATGTGGATGGGTAGACAGTGAAAATAACCTCTCTGTCCACAGGGACAGAAGAGGGAAAACTCCATGCTCTCTAGGGCAGTGGCTTTCCACCAATATGCAACGGTCATCCAAATTGCAGGCTTTTGTAATAATTACTAGGAATTTGCCCTCCTTCAGTACCCACCGTCCAGATGCAGACATACCCTGCCTCCTCTTGTCATCTGTCCTAACAAATTGCAGTTCTTTACCTATAGTCTTAAAGATGCTTAGTGGAAAATTAATACTCAAAAGCACTATAATAATTTTTAACTATGAACCAAATTTTTTGTGTGTGAGTTCTAAAGTTATAGCAATAAAACTTATTCCCATCAGTACAATTCTATGTTCTTAACACTGTCATTGTATCAGAAGCCCTGTAAGCATGTAAATGTTATTTTCTTTAAAGAATTGGTTTCTTGTGTGAGATCTACATAACTGACAGAGCGATGGGTGGGCTGAGAACCACTCTCTTAGAGGAAGATTGTCAATCCTCTTTTAGAGAGAAGCATTGAAAACCCTCCTTCCTGGAATGAAATGTGAGAATTTCTATACGGCGAGGTCTGAACTTGAATTCATGGCTTAAAACTATCACCTCCAATAAAGACAGGAAAGAAAACAAGGAGAAAAGGGAATTCTGAACAGTATTTTACACAGAGAATTAATTTCTAAAAACTAGCCAAAGGGCTTTCCTGGTGGCGCAGTGGTTAAGAATCGGTCTGCCAATGCAGGGGACATGGGTTCAAGCCCTGGTCCAGGAAGATTCCACATGCCGCAGAGCAACTAAGCTCGTGTGCCACAACTACTGAGCCTGCGCTAGAGCCTATGAGCCACAACTACTGAGCCCGCATGCCACAGTTACTGAAGCCCGCGCACCTAGAACCTGTGCTTCGCAACAAGAGAAGCCACCACAAGAAGCCCACGCACCACAATGAAGAGTAGGCCCCCCTCACCACAACTAGACAAAGCCTGTGCTTAGCAATGAAGACCCAACTCAGCCCAAAAAAACAAAAACAAAACTAGCCGAAGATATATTCTTAGATCTCAAATCTACGGAGCTGATATTATTGAGTTAAAATTAATGTTATACATTTTCCAAACATAAACATCCACATGATGGCTACATTTTGCGAGGGTCTTACTGGAATCTGTGCATGCAGACCCCAGACACATTTCTACAGAGCCATCCCAATGTTGCCCTCTAGGCAGCTGCAAAAAAAAAAAAAAAAAAAAAAAAAACCCAAAACTCCACTGCCCTGTGTAGCCAGAGACCTAAATGAAATCAGATCAGACCTAATTAAGAATACATTATGTCCCCACCCTAACCCACTTCCCATCCTTCTCTCTCTCTTTCTCTCTCTCTCTCATAGAAATCTGGATTTATGAACTGCCTTTAAAAAGTATTTAATTCCTCCATGTTTGCATTCACGTGGCACTGAACACTGGAAGTAGCAGGAAGATGGGTGGAGCTTATCGAAAATGTCCAGGGGCTCTATAAAAAGCACAGGATGAAATCGTGTAGAAATTTGGGGAATTAGCTGAAAAGTCAGCGTAAGGCAATAAAGATTCAGAATCAGATTTAGAATCAAATGAAAAACTGAGGCCCAGAGTAGACTAGGGACTGCTTATCAAAGTGACCTAGCAAATTAATAAAAAAAAAAACTGGGACCAGAACTTCACCCCAAAACTAATGTCCATGTCCCATGACTATATTCTGCATCCCTCTCCTCCAGATCACAGCTTGGTCCTAGAATAACTGCCCTAATTAGCCCACCTTTATGCTTAAATTCCTATTACTAAAGACTAGTTCATTTGAAAAGCGAATTTCTCTCTCAGGAATCTTACTTTTAGCTTATTTTTTAATGTAAGCACATTGGGGAAGGGGATTTTGATAAATCAATGATTGGTTTAACACTGCAGGTGAATTTACTCATCAGATGTGAAGCAGGGAGTTTATTCTCAGAGGCCCGTGGAACTAAGAGAAGAGGAAACCAAGTTCCAGGTGATGTCAGCAACGAAAACCAGGATGGTCCTGAGCGGGATATTATAAGGCTCTCTGGGCATGTGGCCCTGGTCCCAGAGGTACCAAAATCAGAGCTCCAACAAAAACTGGCTATGGCGCTCAGGTCTGCCAAAGGTTAGGTCTGAAGGATGGGTAACCCAGGGGAAATCCATCTAAGAGCAGACACAGACCGACGCCAATCTTAAGGTCACAGCATGTTGGAAAGGCACGGGTGTGTTAGCCAAAGGGCCGTACAACATGGAGCACGTGTCCAAGCAAGCTAATGACAAGGGTTCAGGGCAGCAGAAATCCCAGGGCCAGTTAACAAGAGAGTGCCTGGTTAGATGTCAAAACATCAGAGAGACCCAGTACCAACCACGAATCAGGAAACGGGCAGGAACCCATTATGGAGAACAGAGCTCCTACTAAACCAGTGTCAAGTCCTAGGGACCATTTAGAGACCCAATATTTAGGTATAGAATTGGCCCTCAAGAGTGGCAAGGTGTTAGGCAAGAACTAGAAGCAGCCCTATGGATGGGACAGACTCCTCGAAAGAGGAAGCGGGCAGTCACCATAAGCAGCTGACTCCCACTTCACGGCTCTGCTTAACGTAGGCCCAGGTTGTGGTTAGCAGCTGCTTGCGTGTCTTAGATTTAGAACCTGAGTACAGACGAATAACAGAGAATGATTTACTCCTCAACAGAAAAACAACGTTGAAAACTATCTCGGGTTTGGTATACCGTTCAGAAATGAACTTTGGAGGAAATGGTGTCTGTTGCTATGTTTCCCAGCCAGTTTCTTTGCCTGAAAAACCAGTTTAGGTCCTCCCAGGGCTACTGTCAACAAACTTGCACTGACTCATCAAAACAATGGGCCCAACAAGCAGCCCCCAAACCCTGTAAACATGGATAGGCAACATTTTAGAGATAGTCCTAAGAATCTGGTTTCCAAGAAAGGAAATATGAGACTCTGTGGAATCTTCCAAATCTGGAGTCTTGAGATACCTGCCAACTGTGCCAAAAGCCTGGAGGAGCTTCTCTCAGCCTCTAGCTGCCCTCATCTATGCTCAGAGAGCTGGAATTTGGAGGGGTCCTCCCCCTAAGCATGGATTGGGTCAAGAAATTCCAAGAAGATAACAGCCACTCCACAACACCCTCCAGGTGGAAGTAATTTCCTTGTCTCATACAAGTGAGTTGAATCAAGCCTTTCCTGGTAGATGAGAGAATCCTGAAATAGGACCCATGAGTTTCTCAGAACCTACCAAAATCCCTGGAGTGTAGGGATGCCAGAAAGACTCTCTAGGGCTGCTTTCAGATCATTGTTAAGAGGCTGGAGGCAGACCCTCCAGCAAGAGAATCAACTTGGTCTAGAGACCCTAGATCCGTCTCTAGGGTCTTCCTGAATTTGAATTTAAATTGCTTTTAGGTTCCCTGGGAAACAGGAGCACCAGACTGGGAAGCAACCCTCAGATCCCTCCCCCCAACTCCGGGACCCCCGGCCTCTCGCCATCCCACTGTCCCCTCTGTGGTTTGCCCTCTTGCTGCAGCCACCACCTCCACCTTTTGCCCGTCTTACCCAAGTGCTCTTCCCAAAACCCTGAGTGGCACCACCCTCCCTCCCAAGCTTGTCTCTCAGTGGCTGAAGACCCCAGGGGTGGGGGGCTTCCTCACCGTCCTGCCCACCTAGCCGCAACTGGAGCCAGGCACCTACATCCTCCACACCCTCTCGAAGCTGCTGCTCTGCCCTCGGCCCTGACACTTGGAGGGTGAAGACCAGCCTGTCTGCTCGCCTGCTGACTCAGTGCTCTACTGGCTGTGCCCCCTCAGGCCTCCTGTCTTCTTGGCTTCAGGCTGGCAGGGCTGCCCATGCCCCCTGCCCCTTCCTCTCAACCTGCAACTTGTACCCACTCTGAGCTGGCTCCTCTAATAAATTCATGTCCACAGGGGGGTAAAAAAAAAAAGAAAAGAAAAGAAAAGAATGAGTACATTCTTTGGTTCCAAGAATATAAAACCAAGGTAATTTACCAAATTCTAAGGAATGCTAACAAGTTGAACATGCTAATCAAAATGCACAAATACAAAACTCTCCCCTAACTCTTACCCTGAGAGTAAGCTGAGAGATTTGCCTTGTAACTTTCTAAAAATTCTACAGATACTCAAACAGTGAGTGGGAAACAACTGGCAAGAACTAATAAAAAGGAGGTGGCCTCAGCGGTCCCACCAGTGACCTGTGTAAGTGGGTTGAAGCTGTGGCCCTCTTTAACTCATTTCTGCAAACTACCACCCCCAGCTCTTGTTAACACTCTAACAAACAGATAAAAGCACCTGAGTAGATGGCTCACATGTGGACGTTCAAATGCTTGCTTTCTGTGTGGAGCGATACTGTTTTCCACAACCTGCTACACTAGGCAAACGGCTTTCTCTTTAATTCAGAACAAATTTCTCTGGTTCACAGTTCCACACCAAATCCCCCTGGCTTCTGTGAGAGAAGCTCAGCTCCTACGCAGTCAATCAAACGTGGGCAGGACGTCATGTCAAGTTATTTCATTTCTGTTCACGTCAAAACGACTTTTCCCTCTTTTCTGCCTACCAAATTCTTACTCAGCATTCAAGACCCTGCTTAATTTTCCCCTCTTCTGTGACATCTTTTCAGCTTCCTCAAGCTCCTTGCCTTGTACTTCCTAGACCTCTGACCACACTTTGATAATATCTCCTATCACATGCGTTGTAATTTTTCTGTGTAAGGCATGCACACACATACTTGGTAGGGAAGTATATTAGTACAACCTCTTTGGAGAGCATTTTGGAAATGTCTGTGAATACGGCAATGCACATACCCTCTGACACAACAATCCCACTGCCAGGACTTTGTCCTGTGGATATACTCACACAGGTAAGCAACAAGGCTGTTGTAACACTATTTGTTGTAACAAAAGAGTGGAAATGATCGAAGCGCATTTTAATATGGGTCTGGTTAAATAAATACAATAGAGTACCATGCAGTAAGAATCAGAAATCTCTCTCCATACTGGTGTCTGATACTCTTTTCCCAAAGTCCTTTAATTTATCTGATAGAGAATCTTTTTTCCCCAGCTTTATTGAAGTATGAATGACAAGTCAATAGAGAATTTTGACTTAATAGCTCACGTCAGCCCACTAAAAGGGTGTGTCTGCCCCCTCTCTCTCCTCCTCTCCTCACCCCCATGTATTTTGCTTCCCCTGGCCATAAAGCAAGTGAGGACAAATTTGGCGATGGTCTTCATTGGACGTGAAGTATATGAGGTGAAGGGGATCAGAAAATGTCAACCCAAAATATGCCACTTTGGCATAAGGATTATTTTGAGTTGAAGGCAATTGAGAAAAAGCAGACACAGGAAGAACTCTGAGCCCTCCCCCATCTTCCTGAAAGCAAGGCATAAATTCCCCATGAAGGTATCCTCCTCCTGTAGGTCCCCCATTAAAGACAGAGGAGAAGAACCCTTATCACCAGGGATAGAGATGGCACAGAGATGACTCTGCATAAGTCAACCTTACTAAAATAACTCTTATTTTCCATTAGTTTCCCCATATCTCTACCTTCCCACAATTTACTCCCCCAGAAGTTCAACGCCTCTTTCCTTTTAGTCACTTCTCTACAATGTGTCGCCCTTTGTTAAAGTGGTATATAAACGTCCAAGTCTAACCACTTCTTTGGATTTTGACTCTTTTCTGTATAGCCGTTATGCACATAAAATTAAAAACATCAATTCAATTTGTATGCCTTTTCCTCCTGTTAATCTGGTTTTTTGTTGGTTTAATTCAGTTAATTCACAGTAACTAGATATCAAACCTAAGAGGGTAGAGGAAAAGTTTTTTTCTCCCTTACAGAGGCATGTCAGAAAAGCTCATCACTTAGTCCCATTGAAGTCAAACCATGGGAATGCTGAAAACACAAGACGGAGGGGACCCCACTACTTCCAGGAGTCGTGTTGATGGACACTGCCTCCATCCTTTGCTATTTAATGTGAAGCTACAAGATATGCCCAATCACAGTCTCCCCTGCTTTCTTCTAGACAAAGACTTTAGTATGTATCAAGACTTTTTATGTAACTGCCACACATACAAAGTATAGTTGCTGTGCAGTTACAAAGAAACAAGAGACTATTCTACTCTCAAAAAGTGTCAAATATTGTTAATCAACTATGCTCCAATATAAAATTAAAAAACATGGGCTTCCCTGGTGGCGCAGTGGTTGAGAGTCTGCCTGCCGATGCAGGGGACGCGGGTTCGTGCCCCGGTCTGGGAGGATCCCGCGTGTCGCCAAGCGGCTGGGCCCGTGGGCCGTGGGCCGTGGCCGCTGGGCCTGAGCATCCGGAGCCTGTGCCCCGCGACTACAGAGGCCACAGCAGTGAGAGGCCCGCATACCAAAAAAAATTAAATTAAATTAAATTAAAAAACAATTTTAAGTGTCAAATAGTCTAATACAGATCCAATTAAAGAGGGGAACTATACAAAGCAAATGCAAATAATACAACTGCATAAGTTAATAAAGGTGGCTGCCCAAGTAAACCCGGTCCAACCTAAAAGAACCCTCACAGGTTTCTCTGCCCAAAATGCATAGACTCCAGTTAAGGCTTTTGTTCCATTCCCAGGCCAAACCAACCACTTCCTAGCTTTGAGACCTCACAAAGTTTATTTAACCTCACTAAGTCCTATTTCATCCATAAAATGGGGATATTAGGATCCACCTCATAGGGAAATTAGAACAATTAAATGAGACGGAGCATACAAAGTACTTGGCACAGTGCCTGACACTCAGGGCCAAATAAATGTTAACTATTACTATTATCATCATCATCATCATCATTCTGGAATTTTCAAGATGTTTCTCAGACTTTATTCTGCCATCAGGTATTAACAGAGCATCAAGTTTATGAAGGAAAATTATTCATGTGCACACCTCGAGCCAACTCCGTATCTCACCTTTAACTAATTCATTTATTCAGAGAAGAAAAAATTATACAAAACTTCAGATCATTTTAGGTGAAAACCTTTTCCTCTCAAAGGTGTTATATAAGCAACATATGTGTGACATCTTTGAAGTTTTATGATGTTTTTACTGTAAATATGAAAGAACCCAAAACACTGACATATGCTCCTTCAAAGTCCCACTAATTTATTTTCCCAAGACAAGCGAAATATTTATACCACTTTACTTCCACCACCAAAATCAATAAGCCATTTAAAAGAATTGGTCAAGGTCAGACATCAGGCTTCTAACTACAGAGGAAGGTTATCAAACGTGCTTCGAATGAGAGGATTCTAGTCCAAATCTCATTCAACATCTTTTGGCCCATCTTTACCTCGAGACTTAGAATAAAGTCTCTTTTTAAAAAGTTTTTGTGAGGGAGTTCCTCAGTGGCCTTATTGGTTAGTATTCCAGGCTTTCACAGCCATGGCCGTGTGATCCCTAAGCCACACCTGGGCAAACACACACATAAACATCACGTCGATGTCCCTCCTGCTACAGCACAGACATCACTTAACGTCTAGAGATGAAAAACCTCATGAACGGCTTCTCAGGACCTTCTTTGAAATAAAGTACTCTGTTGAGCTATCAAAGAACAACTCTTCTTTGTTGGTTACTTGAGGTCCTGATTTACATCTGAGTGTAGAAGGTTGCTGCCTCCTACAAACGCACTTAAAATGCAAATTCCTCATCAGACTCCATATCTAAAGAAGCACAGAGCCCACTTCTAGCCTTTCTCCACCATTGCTCACAGTGGAGCCAAAGTCCCAACAAAGTCACGCCCAGCCCAGCAAAATTTAAGTCCTCAGTGAATGACTATGTCATATATGTGAGTATGTACATAATTTTCAAATAAAATGATTTGAAACTACCACTGTATGATGGTAAAGGAAGAAAACTGGAAAATCATGAAAGTTGAAGTGCTTGACTAAAGTTTAGAAAAATCAAGAAAAAAAATTAATCACTGAAATTACTCCTTCCTAATCAAGGTTACTTCGAAATTCAATGTAAATGGATAAATGTCAGCCTGTGCTATGCTGAATGAAGTTGCATGAGATTGGAAGAAAAAAGTTCAGAGTATGTAACAGCCACGTCTCTTCCATTTCCCACGTTTTCAGTAACTACCTACTCAATGAATGCACGAAAGAGTTTATTACAGTGTTTAACTGAAATACCCCAGTCGCTTTTAAATTTTCCTTTCTCCATGTCCCAGAAAATATTCCAAGGATCGAATAAAAAATGAACAAGGACTATCGGCCAAGAAAGCTGCTTGAGGAACTTAGTAAGCTCACCCTCTCCAGTTTAACTCGCCTAATTCACTGAGGGAGTGGAGGCAAATGACTTGTACTGCATGATAAAGTGACACTTCCGAATAGTAATAGCTGAGATTACTCTGCCGCAGCCTAGATTCTTCTAGTCAGGAGCTCGAGTACAGTTTTCTAAAAGCTTTTCCCAAGATCTCGAGGTCAATTTGCGGAGACTCATTCACCCACCCCACCCTACCAGCAGCGCACTTCCCGTTCGCTTTGGCCGGTCAAGAACTAAAACTTGACAGCGACACACACTGGGGAAAAAAAAAAAAAAAAAAAGAGGAAGTGGCTAAAAAACCATTTCAAGACATTTATTTAATTTTTTTCCTAAGGGAGATCAGTGGCCCTGTCTTCCAGGAAATCTCAATGGGACGTAGCCATCACGTCGACTGGAAAGTTGCAGCGAATGACAATGCTGCAAAACCGAGGGTGACTCCTCTTTAAAAATCAAATTTTTAAAATTCCTCGAAAAGCTTCTTGCTATCCAAAACGATCCGTCCCCTGCAGCGAACGCAGCAACGCTAACAACTCCCACCCTGGTGGGTGGCATCGAAAGCGAGGCTCGGGGCCGGGTACGTGCCTTATCTGCCCTGCCAAGTGGCAGAGGGAGCGCAGGGCACGGCGGCGGCCAGGGGACCCAGCGAGCACCTTCCTTACCTGGTTTGACCGGTTTGGGTGGCGGCTTCGACATCTCTCTTCCTGGAGCGGCTGATTTCTAAAGACCACGCACGAAAAGCCAACCGAACGCCCCTCCAGCCGACACTCCGGGTGCCTCAGAGTTTCTTTATGTCTGGTTTGCAGTGGTGCGCCTTCAAGGACCTGCGTCCACCCTGGGCACCCGGACGAGCAGAGGCAGGCAGAGCAGCTCGGCGCAGCGCCCCGCCTCGCCCCGCGGCCGACAGAGCTGTCCAGAGCGCGCAGCAGGGCAGACGAGGAAGTAGCCGCTGCCTCGCCGAGAGCTAATTGGCTCCCCGGCTGCCAGCTTCGCCGCTGCAGGAGCGCGGGCGGCGCGCACGGCGGCGCGCGCGGCGGCCGAAGCAGCGGGAGCCGAACGGGGGCGCCGCAGGCTCGGGGCCTGCCTGGCCGCGCGCGCCCTGGACGGGAAAGGGCTGGACTGGGCAGGAGCGCGCGCGCGCAACCACGCTCGCCGGAGTCCCGCCCCATCCAACGCTGGCCGGAGTCGGGCCCCGCGTCCGCTCAGGGTGGGGCAGAGCCCTAAGTTGGCCACCTCTGTCCTGCGCCACCTCTCACCCGGGAGGGGCACGGGGGAAGGGGCCGTGGGCCTCTCGGTTAACGAGCTTCGGGGGTTGCGGCGGGTTAGTGACAGGCGCGCTTGGCAATCGCCTGTGCCGCTTTGCTTGGGAGCACTCGAACTGGCGCCCGGTAAGTACCTGCCTGACGCCCCGCCGCGCAGACTCCTTGGGGCCTGGAGGTGTTTCCAAAGTGTTCCTGCGCTGGAGCCCGAGCCCCGTTGTGTCTTGCAAGGCCTTTTGGGACTCCTACCACCCTAAATGGGCTGATAAGTGGCCTGCCAAGGAGGACGTGCACTCGTGATGGTGTAGTGCCCTCACGCCCCCTTATAATCCTGAAAACGGGAGTCTGCCTTCTAGAGACCGGACAGGTGGTTGGGAGAAGTCACTGAGTTCAGGGTCAGGTGTTGATCCCTGCCAGAGGAGCCAGCTTGACTCCTCTAGCGTTGAGGTTGACTAACTGCAGCCCTCCTGCTGCCTGTTATTGTACAGCCTAAGAATGGTTTTCAAGTTTATTTTAAAGGCTTAAAAGAAATCAAAAGAAGCAGATTTTGTGGCACGTGAAAATCATATGAAATTCAAATTTCAGTATCCATAAAGTTTTATTAGAACAGAGCCACGGTCATTTGCTTATGTATTGTCTGCGGCCGCTTTCACTTCCTAACAGCAGAGTTGAGCAGCTGCCGCAAAGCCAAAAACATTTACCATCTAGCACTTTGCAGAGCAAGTTTGCCGACCCCAGACCTAGCCGACTGAATTTCCACTGAGCGGTAAGGGCTGGAGCAGACAGTAAATGCACCGTGCGTAAATTCAAAATAGCACAGGCAATATGATAAATCGCTTGTATGTTTGGGGGAAGAAAAATTGAAAAGAAAAACTTTACGTGAGAGTCTATGTAAAATGAAGCTTCGAAGTTTCTACTATGGGTTAGTGACAGAGTGATTCCAAGAGAACTGGGCAAAGGTTGTGTATTCAAACACGCCAGCCTTGGCATTTACCAAAAAGGAGCAAAGTTTAAAAAATAGTAGAAAAAGACTACCCTGTCACATAGAAGATAATCAAAATATTGAATTAAATAAATGAGTGAGAAGTCCTGAAACATTTCACTCTTTTAGAATCCAAAATGTACCGTATTTAGTAGTGAAATAATTTAAATATAGTAAACACATACCAGTTATGAAAAAAGGACTCAACAACATATTTTACTTAGGGTTAAAAAAAGTATATAGGGCTTCCCTGGTGGCGCAGTGGTTGAGAGTCTGCCTGCTGATGCGGGGGACGCGGGCTCGTGCCCCGGTCCGGGAGGATCCCACGTGCCACGGAGCGGCTGGGCCCGTGAGCCATGGCTGCTGAGCCTGCGCGTCCAGAGCCTGTGCTCCACAACGGGAGAGGCCACAACAGTGAGAGGGAGGCCCGCGTACCGCAAAAAAAAAAAAAAAAAAAAAGACAACAACAAAAAAAAAGTATAAAAAAGTTAAAAGTACTCATTTTGGATTTGCTGTTTGCCATCTTCATCTGTTCTCCTCCTCCTAAGCAAATTCACTCTGCTGTTGAGGAAAGCCTTGCACTTACTTGGAGAATAAAGTACAGTTGACCCTTAAACAACACAAGTTTTAACTGCATGTGTTTATTTATACTCGGATTTCTTTCACTAAATTCATACTGCAGTACTACACAATCCAAGGTTGGTTTAATCTGAGAATGCAGAATGGTGGATACAGAGGGCTGAGTAAAGTTATACGTGGATTTTTGATTGTGAGGAGGTTGACATATCCAACCCCTGAGTTGTTCAAGGGTCAGCTGTACATAAATATCCCACAAGAGTGGCAGTGGTATGTACTCCTAGTAATTGGATGCCCTGGATTGATGAGGTTGGAAAGGCCAAATGGTTGTCCCTCCGGAGACATCCAGTGATTTACAGTTTGTAGGGGATGGAGATTGTGTTTCATTCATTGAGGAGATTGTGTTTCATTCATTGAAGTCTACTTCTACGTATTTTTGGAGCCTGGCACCTCTCGAGTGCAAGCTTTTTAAATGTGATTTTAAAGTAGTTCTTAAACGGGACAACAGGCAGTGAAATAATAGAACATGGTGTGGAGATCGACAGTGCCAGGGCTGAACTTAGAGTTCACCTGAAGCTGCCCTGTGCATCCAACACTGGTTTTGAAATACATGGCTTCTGGAATTGCTATACCCATCCCACACCCCAGCCACTCAGCCCAGCCATAGGTCTTGCTTGTGCTTCTCTCAATTCCCTAACCTCCCACCACAGTGTCACCTGTTCATTGCTAATGGACTGTGCCAAATATTTACCCAAACACTGTCTTGGAAAGGCTAAAACTGCTAACTAATATAGAAGTGAGGGTTCCTATTTTGGTAAAAACTGGCATTTGACTGTGGGAGTTCTCTCCCGAGCCCAGGAGATGTCATAAGAAGATTCTTGACTCCCTTACTGTTAGTTTCTGAATTGTTAGATTTTCCACCCAAATAACCACCTCAAGCCTATTTCAAGTGCTTCAGCCACACTTCCTTGTTATTTACCTGCTATGTAATCAGTACAACATCCTCATGTTTATGCATAGATGTGGCAAGAAGCACAGGAGACTAGTAGTCCTTGCCATTCAGTGGATACAGAAAATACCCCATCAATAATACATCAATAAAAATAACATCTATTATACATGAGAGCCTCACAATTAAGCCAGCACCTATGCAACATCCTTTCTTTGCTCTTGGTAATAAAGTGCTTTTTAGCAGCTTAGAAAGATGGAAAGAAGTTAACTCACTTGGTTTAGTTTTGTTTCTAGTTCTGTTTTGTTTTTTGCCCACACCTCACGGCTTGTAGGATCTTAGTTCCCTGACCAGGGATCGAACCGGGGCTCCAGCAGTGAAAGCGCTGGGTCCTAACCACTGGACCACCAGGGAACTCTCTCTAGTTTTCCATTTACTATCCATGTGATCTTGAACAAGTCACTCCATTGTCTGGGCCAGTTTCAACTTCTGCAAAATGAAGGGGTGGACTGTGTGATATCTAAGGCTATATTTCTCCAGGCTTGAGAATGTATGCTCTGATAAATTATCCAAAAATAAGTGACGTGGAAGCAAGGAATAACAAACTTTGATGAATTTTTTTTCTTATTTTGCCAAGTGAGGACATCAATCTACTACTACCTAGCCAACATGATTTCATAGGAGAAAGGACATTTAGCACCAAAAAATGTAAGCAAGCTACCATCTTGCTTGGAAAAGGGCAACCTTTCCTTTCCCAAAAAAGGATAGTTGGCAGCCTTGCACTGACATATTAAAAATAATAATAAGGTAGGGCTTCCCTGGTGGCGCAGTGGTTGAGAGTCCGCCTGCCAATGCAGGGGACATGGGTTCATGCCCCAGTCCAGGAAGATCCCACATGCCGTGGAGCGGGTGGGCCCGTGAGCCATGGCCGCTGAGCCTGCGCATCTGGAGCCTGTGCTCCGCAACGGGAGAGGCCACAACAGTGAGAAGCCTGCGTGCCGCAAAAATAAATAAATAAATAAATAAAATAATAATAATAATAAGGTAAAATATAATTCAAAAGCAGAAAAATTACAGTGTAAAAATTTATTTTACAATACCCACTATATGTAATTGTTCCCTTGATACACTGTGGCAATTTGGATGGAGATAAATATTCAACAATGCAGCTCCTGGTGAAACTCAGATGTCCAACTTGATATTTTATTTCTATCACAGTCACATTCTTGTCTCATGTAGTCTAGTAAATGAAAGTGGAACCAAACCTTACTAAATTGCACTCAATTTGGAATACAGCTGTTCATTAGTAGGGAGGTTGGTGGTGATTGGACAACACCCCCCAACCCAGGAATACCAGAATCTACAGGTACCCAAGTTCTTTATATAAAATGGCAAAGTATTTGCATATAACCTATGCATGTCCTCCCACATACTTTGAATCATTTCTAGATTACAGGTAATCCCTAATACAATGTAAATGCTATGAAAATAGTTGTAAATACAATGAAAATACTATATAAATAGTTGCTGGTGCAGCAAATTCAAGTTTGGCTTCTTGGAACTTTCTGAAATTGTTTCCCCTAAATACTTTCAAACCACTGTTGGTTGGATCTGCAAATGTGGAACCCTCAGACATGGAGGGCCAACTGTGTTCTGAAAAAACTGAGGACAGGCCAAGGAACAACAGCCCTCCCTCCACCACACTCTTCCCTACTACCTCCCCACTGGGGACACAGGATAGGAACTGGGAGGGTGGCTGAGAGCCTCCAGCTCAGCCACCACACACCCCAGGTGGCACAGCTTAGGTTCCTGGTCACCCCACCAGAGCAGTCAGGAAAAAAGAGCAGCATCAGTCAGAGGCAGCCTTCTAGAACCACTATGCTAAGGTTCCCTGCAGCTGAGCTTCATCTTTTCACTTAAAGGGATGACAGTGGTCCTTGGAATATCCACAGGACTGCCTTGGTGAGCCTTAGGGGACCTTGCATGAAGCTGTCCTCCACCCCCCATACCAGGGGTCAATAAGCAATGGGCTGCAGCTAAAACCTGGCCCCCTAGGGACTTCCCTGGTGGCACCACTTCCCTGGTGGTGAGGAGTGATTGAGACTCCGCACCCGGAGACCTTCAAGATGGCGGAGGAGTAAGACATGGAGATAACCTTCCTCCCCACAATTACATCAAAAATACATCTACATGTGGAAGAGCTCCTACAGATCACCTACTGAATGCTGGCAGAAGACCGCAGACCTCCCAAAAGGCAAGAAACTCCCCACATACCTGGGTAGGGCAAAAGAAAAAAGAATAGGGATGGGACCTGCACCTCTAGGAGGGAGCTGTGAAGTTTCCACACACTAGGAAGCCCCTTCACTGGTGGAGATGGGGGGGTGGGCAGGGTGGAAGCTTTGGAGCCACGGAGGAGAGCGCAGCAGCAGGGGTGCAGAGGGCAAAGCGGAGAGATTCCCACACGGAGGATTGGTGCCAACCAGCACGCACCAGCCTGAGAGGCTTGTCTCCTCCTCCACTGGGGCAGGTGGGGACTGGGAGCTGAGGCTCGAGCTTCAGGGGTCAGATCCCAGGGAGAGGACTGGGGTTGGCTGCGTGAACACAGCCTGAAGAGAGCTAGTGCACCACAGCTAGCCGGGAGGGAGTCCAGGAAAACGTCTGGAGCTGTTGAAGAGGCGAGAGACCACTGTTTCAGGGTGCATAAGGAGAGGGGATTCAGAGCACCGCCTAAACAAGCTCCAGAGATGGGTGCGAGCCATGGCTATCAGCATCAGCGCGGACCCCAGAGACGGGCATAAGACGCTAAGGCTGCTGCTGCAGCCACCAAGAAGCCTGTGTGCAAGCACAGGTCACTATCCACACCTCCCCTCCCAGGAGCCTGTGCAGCCCGCCACTGCCAGGGTCCCATGATCCAGGGACAACTTCCCTGGGAGAACACACGGCGTGCCTCAGGCTGTTGCAATGTCACACTGGCCTCTGCCGCAGCACGCTCACCCCCCATCTGTACCCCTCCCTCCCCCCGGCCTGAGTGAGCCAGAGCCCCCGAATCAGCTGCTCCTTTAACCCCGTCCTGTCTGAGTGAAGAGCAGACGCCCTCAGGCGACCTACATGCAGAGGCAGGGCCAAATCCAAACCTGAACGCCAGGAGCTGTGCGAACAAAGAAGAGAAAGGGATATTTCTCTCAGCAGCCTCAGGAGCAGCGGATTAAATCTCCACATTAACTTGATGTACCTGCATCACTGGAATACCTGAACAGACAATGAATCATCCCAAAATTGAGGCGGTGGACTTTGGGAGCAACTGTAGACTTGGAGTGTGCTTTCTGCATCTAATTTGCTTTTGGTTTTATGTTTATCTTAGTTTAGTATTTAGAGTTTATTATCATTGATAGATTTGTTTATTGATTTGGTTGCTCTCTTCCTTTTATATATATATATATATAGATAGATAGATATAATTTTTTCCTTTTTCCCTTTTTGTGAGTGAGTATATGTATGCTTCTTCATGTGATTTTGTCTGTATAGCTTTGCTTTTACCATTTGTCCTAGGGTTCTGTCTGTCCATTTTTTGTTTGTTTGAGTATCCTTTTTAGCACTTGTTATCATTGGTCGATTTGTTTTTTGGTTTGGTTGCTCTCTTATTTCTTTCTTTATTTATTTAATGACTTTCAAAATTTTTTATTTTTAATAATTATTTTTTATTTTGATAGCTTTATTTTATTTTCTTTCTTTCTTTTTTTCTCCCTTTTCTTCTGAGCGTGTAGCTGACAGGGTCGTGGTGCTCCAGCTGGGTGTCAGGCCTCTGCCTCTGAGGTGGGAGAGCCAAGTTCAGGACACTGGTCCACCAGAGACCTCCCAACTCCATGTAATATCAAACACCGAAAGCTCTCCCAGAGATCTCCATCTCAACACTAAGACCCAGCCCCCCTCAACGACCAGCAAGCCAGAGTGCTGGACACCCTAAGCCAAACAACGAGCAAGACAGGAACACAACCCCACCCATTAGCAGAGAGGCTGCCTAAAATCATAATAAAGTCACAGACACCCTAAAACACACCACCAGATGTGGTCCTGCCCACCACAAAGACAAGATCCAGCCTCATCCACCAGAACACAGGCACTAGTCCCCTCCACCAGGAAGCCTACACAACCCACTGAACCAACTTTAGCCACTGGGTGCAGACACCAAAAATAATGGGAACTACGAACCTGCAGCCTGCAAAAAAGAGACCCCAAACACAGTAAGTTAAGCAAAATAAGAAGACAGAGAAACACACAGCAGATGAAGGAGCAAGGTAAAAACCCACAAGATCAAACAAATGAACAGGAAATAGGCAGCCTACCTGAAAAAGAATTCAGAGTAATGATAGTAAAGATGATCTAAAATCTTGGATATAGAATGGAGAAAATACAAGAAACGTTTAAAAAGGACCTAGAAGAACTACAGAGCAAACAATGATGAACAAAACAATACATGAAATTTAAAATTCTCTAGAAGGAATCAATAGCAGAATAACTGAGGCAGAAGAATGGATAAGTGACCAGGAAGATAAAACAGTGGAAATAACTACCACAGAGCAGAATAAAGAAAAAAAGAATGAAAAGAATTGAGGACAGTCTCAGAGACCTCTGGGACAACATTAAATGCACCAACATTCAAATTATAGGGGTCCTAGAAGAAGAAGAGAAAAAGAAAGGGATTGAGAAAATATTTGAAGAGATTATAGTTGAAAACTTCCCTAATATGAGAAAGGAAACAGTCAATCAAGTTCAGGAAGCACAGAGAGTCCCATACAGGATAAATCCAAGGAGAAACATGCCAAGACACATATTAATCAAACTATCAAAAATTAAATACAAAGCAAAAGTATTAAAAGCAGCAAGGAAAAACAATAAATAACAAACAAGGGAATCCCCTTAAGGTTAACAGCTGATCTTTCAGCAGAAACTCTGTAGGCCAGAAGGGAGTGGCACACATATTTATGTTTTTTGTTTGTTTGTTTGTTTGTGGTACATGGGCCTCTCACTGTGTGGCCTCTCCTGTTGTGGAGCACAGGCTCTGGATGCACAGGCTCAGTGGCCATGGCTCACGGGCCTAGCCACTCCGTAGCATGTGGGATCTTCCCGGAACGGGGCACAAACCCATGTCCCCTGCATTGGCAGGTGGACTCTCAACCACTGCGCCACCAGGGAAGCCCCAGACATATTTAAAGTGATGAAAGGGAAGAACCTACAACCAAGATTACTCTACCCAGCAAGGATCTCATTCAGATTTGACGGAGAAATTAAAACCTTTACAGACAAGCAAAAGCTAAGAGAATTCAGCACCACCAAACCAGCTTTACAACAAATGCTAAAGGAACTTATTAAGATACGAAACACAAGAGAAGGTAAATACGTACAATTACCCAAAACAATTGAGAAAATGGTAATAGGAACATACATATTGATAACTACCTTAAATGTAAATAGATTAAATGGTCAAACTGAAAGACACAGACTGGCTGAATGGATACAAAAACAAGACCCGCATATATTCTGGCTACAAGAGACCCACTTCAGACCTAGGGACACATACAGACTGAAAGTGAGGGGATGGAAAAAGATATTCCATGCAAATGGAAACCAAAAGAAAGCTGGAGTAGCAATTCTCACATCAGACAAAACAGACTGTAAAATAAAGGCTACTGGGGCTTCCCTGGTGGCGTAGTGGTTGAGAGTCCGCCTGCTGATGCAGGGGACATGGGTTCGTGCCCCGGTCCGGGAGGATCCCACGTGCCGCGGAGCGGCTGGGCCCATGAGCCATGGCCGCGGAGCCTGTGCGTCCGGAGCCTGTGCTCCGCGACGGGAGAGGCCACAACAGTGAGAGGCCCGCGTACAGCAAAAAAATAAAAAAATAAAAAAATAAAATAAAATAAAATAAAATAAAGGCTACTGCAAGAGACAAAGAAGGACACTGCATAATGATCAAGGGATCAACCCAGGAAGCAGATATAACAATTGTAAATATTTATGCACCCAACATAGGAGCATCTCAATACATAAGGCAAATGCTAACAGCCATAAAAGGGAAAATCGACAGTAACACAATCATAATACGGGACTTTAACACCTCACTTTCACCAATGGACAGATCATCCAAACTGAAAATCAATAAGGAAACACAAGCTTTAAATGACACATTAAACAACATGCACTTAATTGATATTTATAGGACATTTGATCCAAAAACAACACAATACACTTTCTTCTCAAGTGCTCATGGACCATTCTCCAGGATAGATCATATCTTGGGTCACAAATCAAGCCTTGGTAAATTTAAGAAAATTGAAATCGTATTAACTATCTTTTCCAACCACAATGCTATGAGACTAGATATCAATTACAGGAAAAAATCTGTAAAAAATAAAACACATGGAGGCTAAACAATACACAAGTAAATAACCAAGAGATCACTGAAGAAATCAAAGAGGAAATCAAAAAATACCTAGAAACAAATGACAATGAAAACACGATGACCCAAAACCTATAGGATGCAGCAAAAGCAGCTCTAAGAGGGACGTTTAGAGCAATACAATCCTACCTCAACAAGCAAGAAACATCTCAAATAAACAACATAACCTTACACCTAAAGCAGTTAGAGAAAGAAGAACAAAAAACCCCAGAGTTAGAAGAAGGAAAGCAATCATAAAGATCAGATCAGAAATAAATGAAAAAGAAATGAAGGAAACAATAGCAAAGATCCATAAAACTAAAAGCTGATTCTTTGAAATGATAAACAAAACTGATAAACCATTAGCCAGGCTCATTAAGAAGAAAATAGAGAAGACCCAAATCAATAGAATTAGAAATGAAAAACGAGAAGTAGCAACTGACACTGCAGAAATACAAAGGATCATGAGAGATTACAACAAGCAACTCTATGCCAATAAAATGGACAACCTGTAAGAAATGGACAAATTCTTTGAAAAGCACAACCTTCCAAGAGTGAACCAGGAAGAAATAGAAAATATAAATAGACCAATCACAAGCACTGAAATTGAGACTGTGATTAAAAACCTTCCAACAAACAAAAGCCCAGGACCAGATGGCTTCACAGGCAGATTCTATCAAACATTTAGAGAAGAGCCAACACCTATCCTTCTCAAACTCTTCCAAAATATACCAGAAGGAGGAACACTCCCAAACTCATTCTACGAGGCCCCCATCACCCTGATACCAAAACCAGACAAAGATGTCACAAAGAAAGAAAACTACAGGCCAATATCACTGATGAACATAGATGCAAAAATCCTCAACAAAATACTAGCAAACAGAATCCAACAGCACATTAAAAGGATCATACACCATGATCAAGTGGGGTCTATCCCAGGAATGCAAGGATTCTTCAATATATGCAAATCAATCAATGTGATAAACCATATCAACAAATTGAAACAGAAAAACCATATGATCATCTCAGTAGGTGCAGAAAAAGCTTTTGACAAAATTCAACACCCATTTGTGATAAAAACTCTCCAGAAAGTAGGCATAGAGGGAACTTACCTCAACATAATAAAGGCCATATATATATGACAAACCCACAGCCAACATTGTCCTCAATGGTGAATAACTGAAACCATTTCCACTAAGATCAGGAACAAGACAAGGTTGCCCACTCTCACCACTATTATTCAACATAGTGTTGGAAGTTTTAGCCACAGCAATCAGAGAAGAAAAAGAAATAAAAGGAATCCAAATCGGAAAGAAGATGTAAAGATGTCACTGTATGCAGATGACATGATACTATACACAGAGAATTCTAAAGATGCTACCAGAAAACTACTAGAGCTAATCAATGAATTTGGTAAAGTAGCAGGATACAAAATTATTGCACAGAAATCTCTTGTATTCCTATATATGAAAGATGAAAAATCTGAAAGAGAAAGTAAGGAAACACTCCCATTTACCATTGCAACAAAAAGAATAAAATATCTAGGAATAAACCTACCTAAGGAGACAAAAGACCTGTATGCAGAAAACAATAAGGCACTGATGAAAGAAATTAAAGATGATACAAGCAGATGGGGAGACATATCATATTCTTGGGTTGGAAGAATCAACATTGTGAAAATGACTGTACTACCCACAGCAATCTGCTGATTCAGTGGAATCCCTATCAAACTACCACTGGCATTTTTCACAGAACTAGAACAAAAAATTTCACAATTTGTATGGAAACACAAAAGACCCCGAATAGCCAAAGCAATCTTGAGAAAGAAAAATGGAGCTGGAGGAATCAGACTCCCTGGCCTCAGACTATACTACAGAGCTACAGTAATTAAGACAGTATGGTACTGGCACAAAAATAGAAATATATAACAAAGGAACAGGATAGAATGCCCAGAGTTAAACCCACACACATATGGTCACCTTAGCTTTGATAAAGGAAGCAAGAATATACAATGGAGAAAAGATAGCCTCTTCAATAAGTGGTGCTGGGAAAACTGGACAGCTACATTTAAAAAAATGAAGCTAGCACACTCCCTAACACCATACACAAAAATAAACTCAAAATGGATTAAAGACCTAAACGTAAGGCCAGACACTATAAAACTCTTAGAGGAAAATATAGACAGAACACTCTATGACAAATCACAGCAAGATCCTTTTTGACCCACCTCCTAGAGAAATGGAAATAAAAACTAAAATAAACAAATGGGAGCTAATGAAACTTAAAAGCTTTTGCACAGCAAAGGAAACCATAAACAAGACGAAAAGACAACCCTCAGAATGGGAGAAAATATTTGCAAATGAAGCAACTGACAAAGGATTAATCTCCAAAATTTACAAGCAGCTCATGCAGCTCATTATCAAATGAATATACAACCCAATCCAAAAGTGGGCAGAAGACCTAAACAGACATTTCTCCAAAGAAGATACACAGATTGCCAACAAACGCATGAAAGGATGCTCAACATCACTAATCATTAGAGAAATGCTAATCAAAACTACAATGAGGGCTTCCCTGGTGGCGCAGTGGTTGAGGGTCCGCTTGCTGATGCGGGGGACATGGGTTCGTGCCCTGGTCCGGGAAGATCCCACATGACACGGAGCGGCTGGGCCCGTGAGCCATGGCCGTTGAGCCTGCGCATCCGGAGCCTGTGCTCCGCAACAGGAGAGGCCACAACAGTGAGAGGCCCAGGTACAAAAAAAAAAAAAAAAATACAATGAGATATCACCTCACACCAGTCAGAATGGCCATCATCAAAAAATCTACAAACGGGGGCTTCCCTGGTGGTGTGGTGGTTAACAATACAAATGCTAAGAATCCACCTGCCAACGCAGGGGACATGGTTTCGAGCCCTCCTCCGGGAAGATCCCACATGCTGCAGAACAACTAAGCCTGTGTGCCACAACTACTGAGCCCGCGCACCTAGAGGCCATGCTCTGCAACAAGAGAAGCCTGTGCATCACAACAAAGAGTAGCCCCCCTAGTCGCAACTAGAGAAAGCCCACGCGCAGCAACAAAGACCCAACGCAGCCAAAAAATAAGTTAAAAAAAATCTACAAACCATAAATGCTGGAGAGGGTGTGGAGAGAAGGGAACCCTCCTGCACTGTTGGTGGAAATGTAAATTGACACAGCCACTATGGAGAACAGTATGGATGTTCCTTTAAAACTAAAAATAGAACTACCATATGACCCAGCAATCCCACTACTGGGCATATACCCTGAGAAAACCATAATTCAAAAAGAGTCATGTACCACAATGTTCATTGCAGCTCTAGTTACAATAGCCAGGACATGGAAGTAACCTAAGTGTCCATCGACAGATGAATGGATAAAGAAGATGTGACACATATATACAATGGAATATTACTCAGCCATAAAAAGAAACGAAATTAAGTTATTTGTAGTGAGGTGGATGGACCTAGATCCTGTCATACAGAGTGAAGTAAGTCAGAAAGAGAAAAACAAATACCACATGCTAACACATATATATGGAATCTTAAAAAAAAAAAAGGTTCTGAAGAAGCTGTGGGCAAGACAGGAATAAAGACGCAGACGTAAAAAATGGACTTGAGCACACGGGGAGGGGGAAGGGTAAGCTGGGATGATGTGATAGAGTGTCATGGACTTATATATACTACCAAATGTTAAATAGCTAGCTAGTGGGAAGCAGCCGCATAGCACAGGGAGATCAGCTCGGTGCTTTGTGACCACCTAGAGGGGTGGGATACAGAGGATGGGAGGGAGACACAAGAGGGAGGAGATATGGGGATGTATGTATATGTATAGCTGATTCACTTTATTATAAAGCAAAAACTAACACACCATCGTAAGGCAATTATATTCCAATAAAGATGTTAAAAAAAAAAAAAGACTGCACCCCCAATGCAGGGGGCCTGAGTTCGATCCCTGGTCAGGGAACTAGATCCCACATGCATGCCACAACTAAGGAGCCCGCATGCCACAACTAAGACCTGGCGCAACCACATAATAAATAAATATATATTAAAAGAAATTTTTTTCAATAAAAAATTTTAAAAAATAAAACCTGGCCCTCTGCCTGAACACCTGCAGTCCATTTTGTAGTAGGGAACACTCACTCTGATATCCAATAAGGGAAATGTTATCCCAATAGAAAAGGAATTCTATTCTTCTCATTTGTAGACATGAATTACGGAAAAAAAAATTGTACTGAATTATTATTATGTTTTGACCTCCATCAGAAAGTTTGTGGAAATGTTTTCTCTCTTAGTATATGAATACCTACATAATAACCTTGATTTTGTCTCTTGGCCCGTAAAGCCTCAAAGATTTACTAACTGGCTTATTTTTGAAAGTTTGTCTACCCTGGCCCTAGGGTGAGGAAATAGCATACTTAAAGAGAATTCACTTCCTCTTGCCTCTGGCCAGCAGTGACTGTCTCCTCATTTCAGAAGGAGAGAGAAGCCATCTCTGCCACTTCTCTGCCTTGGGGGTAATGGGTCATCCCTGGGCTGAGTCATGCAGGTGACAGGCCACCTGCCTGAGGGGAGCATGAAACTCTGTAGTGTTCCTTGTGGCTCAGCAACCTTCCATGCCCTTGAAAACAGATCCTCAAGGATGTATGCTTGGCCGTGGGGGCCCCTTTAGTTCACTTGACTTGCTTACAGGCCCTGAGCACTGTCAGCTGTTGGCACGTAGCTGGAGACTGTGGCAGAGAGAAGCCAGTATAGTGTGAAGCTTTCCCACAGAATGTGGATAATCCTAGGGTGGTAACCCAAAGATCACTGACATCTTTCCCCCTCAGCTGGCCCTTGTAAGTTAGGACTCTTATCTCTTTAGACACCTAAGTGATGTGCCTTCGATTTTTTTTTTTTTAGGAAGACGTGATTTTCAAAGCTAATTATGAAAACATTTGTCATTGGAATCGGTGGGTGAGTAATTTTGCTACAAACAGCTGATCGAGATACTCAGGATGTCCAAAGGGTGTTTCCATGTGGATGTGGTGGGGGAAGGAGAAGCAGTGAGAAGGATTCCTGAGTCCCAGAAAAGAGAAAAGTACATTTGAATTTAAAACAGTGGAGCATTGGCTATATAAATGCCAACAGGAGATGGGCGAGTTTCCTATAAACAGAAACAGGGGAGTCAGTACACAAAGTTTACCTGCTTTTACTGTTTGTTTTCTAAAGCTGACACCAGAGGCAAGTCCTGATCAGATGCTACGTTGGTTTAGGGTGATTTATCGTTCTCCATATGGCTGCTCCTCCAGTGTGACATAGGAGAAAATCTATCATTTCTTCCCCATTATGCCCAGCTTTGGACATGTGGAATAAGGAATCACCTCACCTCTACCCCTTTTCCCCATACTTTTCATCTTGAGGTAGTCCTTATTTCCCTGGCATGATTATTAATCATTCACCCCTCTCCCTCTCAGAAGTGTCCTAAATTTTATGGTCACCCTACCCATGGTACCAAGAAGTGGGCATTCAAATAAGACAACAGCAACTTAAAAGGACATTATTTGTTTTGCTAGTGTATTATGTTCGTCTTTCTTCTGAGTCCTTTCACATTATGTGTAGTATAGTTAATGAAATATTTAAGACTATTGAAATTGAAAGTTTATAATTTGGGGGAGATCATCATATTATTGCATTACATAGCTACAGTAAGTAATCAATTAGAAGTAACACTGAATGAATTAAATGCCAGAACTCTGCCTTGACTTGCTCCCATCTAATCAGAACCAAGTTCAGTTTTTCTCTGCGTTGCTTCTCATCCATCCTTTCCTTTCCACACTCACTGCCACCATCCTAGTTCAAGCCCTCATTCCCTAATTCCAATCTCCTCCTCAAGCTTCCCTGCATACCTCTACCAGTTTAATCTTCATACAGAATTTTTAAATTTTCTCTCACCTGATGAACAATATTCAGTGGTTCCCAGTTATTTAAAATGCAGTCTAAATTTCCTGATATATGAGGACCATCCAAAAATAATAAAATGTATTAGCTTCAGGGGTGGGCAGATAGGCAGGGTACAGGAAGGATTTGATACAGGAGCTTAGTGGTGTCACCAAAGACTCCATTTCTCTCTGCCTCTTCTCTGTGTCTTCCTCCTTTTGGCTCCATTTTTTGGTCGCAAGGGACTACTAGCAGCTCCTGGGACCTCATGCTTCTTCTTAGCCTGTCACTAGGGGGAAAAAAGTGCTTTGCTTCCCCTAGGTCGAGGGTCTTTGACAGGACCACCTGGGTCACATAGCCACAGTTACTGTGGTAAAAGTGAGGGGATTGCCTTGATTGGTTTAGGCCATTGGGGCCCTGCTCTGGAGTTGAAAGCAGGGTCAATCCCAACCAGACCTTGAAAACAGGGGTGGAACCTGGGGAGGCCACTACCAGGTCCACTACAGAATCCAATCCGACTTCTATTCTGCACGTGTGTGAATAAATTCCCCTCATCTCAATATTCCAGTATGATGCCCTCTGTCTAGAAACCTGTGTCATGCTTTCGTGCCACGTGCATTTGGTTCCATAACTTCCTCAGAAAGCCTCTCTTCACTGTCTCTTCCTCAGCAAGTGCCAGGATTTCATTTTAGTGCTGCTGCTTCTGCAAAGCCCCTGCCAGACTCAGCTGCAGTTCCTGCCTTCCTTCCTCCAAACTCACTGTGCCGTATCTCTCTCATGTACTTACCACTTGCTGCCCTATGAACTAAATATTCAGTTGAGACTGCAAGGAATAGTAAAGGTTCTGGAGGATTCAAGTGGCATCCATGAACCTCCTGAAAACTTAATGCACGCGTGAAGATGTTCATTTTTCTGGGGAAAGATTTTATAACTTTCATCAGATTCTCGCAAAGTTCCTTAATGTTAAAAAATGTAAACTCCATGGGTGTTAGAGTTGGACTTTGTATCTCATCTCCATTACTTGCTAGTTGTTACCTTGAGCAAGTTTTATGAGAATACAGCTTTTCAATCCTTAGTTTCCTCAACTGGACATTGGGAAAATTATTATCTACCTTGGGCGAATGGATTGCAGAATGGATTCTCCACTTGTTGGAGTAATTACAGACAGCCTTTTTAACTTCTCCCTTCCCAAATGCCATGTTCCAAATACAGTGACCTCTCTTTTCACCTGTCACATAAAAAACAAATGGACTAGAAGTTGTGCATTTATTTGGGTGTTATGAACAAAGGAGCAAGTGGGCCCAAGGAGTCCCCCATTTCCTTCCCTAGACCCCAGGATGGAACATGCTCCTGTCTGGACACTCTGGCCCCAGGGTTGGAGAGCACATGCATGAAGCTGTGAGCCTGCTGGTGCATGGTGGGTATGAGCATGCTGAAGGAGAAGGGTTGAGTCTTAAGGTGTCACCTGACCTGGATGGTGACAGTCTAGTTACAGGTCCTAGTCTCAGACTTGTTACATACTTTTACCCCTCCCTCATCTTTCTGACCTGGACTGCCTTCTAGCTGGTCCATCTCTACCAAGTCTACAAAAATGGGGTGCTTATTTCTCATTGGCTCTAGCTAAGTCAGTGAGAAGGGATCTAATTACTGTTGGTTCAATTGCATGATCTTAACTAAAGAGGTAGGTCTAGAAAATGATACATTTTCTAGCCAGGTTGCTCATACTGTAATAAAGTTATCCCTGTTTACTATGTATTTTAAACCAAAATTCAATAATCGAACTATGGGCATTCAACATGGATTACAGACATTTTCGGTAAAGGGGGAAAAAAATTCTCATAACAGTATTTTCTCAATGCATAGGGTAATACCCACCCACTTTTCCATTTTTAAGGAGATTGCCCATATCCTACCCAATTGTATGATCTAAGGTTAAACAGAAAAAAAAAACCATAAAAAAGTGTGAATCAAGTTTCTTCTATTAATACTTTTGTAGGTGTAAGATATTTAGCTAATAATTGAATTATATCCAATAAACAATTTTGATGAATAAGTATTAGTTCCTTTCCCCTTTCTAGATTATAAACATACTGCAATTCATCTTACCTCGGAATAAGCACAATTCATGTGCAGTCAGAAGTTTTTTGTGCTGTAGACATTTGGTGGTATGATGAAGTCTTGCTTTTTCTGAGTAGTGGTTTTAAATGCACAAAATAAAATATAGAAATACAAAGGAAACCAGTTATGATAATAATATAGTTATAAAAAATATTTTTAAAAGCAAATTTGTAGCATTATGATACACATGCTTCTTTGTTAACTCACTAAATAATGGTGTCCTTTGGTGAGTCTAAAAGCTGCTGTAAATTTCAAGTAATAGAGTGTCAATGGTACTTCAAGATGTCTGCCCCAAGTGCAACATGATATGAAAATACCTGTCTGTGATTTCTGTTGGTGAAAAAGCCACAGGTACTATTAATAATACTGTTGCTTGTGACTTATATTTTAATTAAAGGGAATACCAAAATTCTGTTAGAATTTATTGAAAATAAAGATATAATATCTTTCAAGTTCACAAAGACCCAGAATCTGTCCATAGACTCTTTGGAAGTATATAAGCCCCAGGTTTTAAAAACTCTTTGGGTGACTGACTGGAGGAGTGCTTCCCCCCCAACTATGCGTGGTTCTGGGTACTGGAAAACTAGATACATACACAGAGGAGTTTGTGAGGGTCGCCATTCTCCTTGATGTCACAGTCCAGCCAGAGGGGACAAGTAACTGACAGGATGTGATAAGCTACAATGGACCTCCCAACCAGCGCCAAAGTGGAGAGAGATTGGGGAAAAGGAGGCATTCCAAAAGAGATTAAAAGTCATGATAGGTGGGCTTGTAATAAGCCACTCCTCCATTTTTCTTCACTGTGCATTGAAACAAAATCACAGTGATCACGTGCAGTTTTATATACTTGCACTAAAGTGTGCTACTCATATTCTCTGTGTGGCATGTGAACCTTGTGAATGTTTCAGCATAGACAAAAAATTCTTTTGCTTCCAATGCAATAGCTGTAATTTAAGTCTTAGTATTACGCAGTTCACTTGCCCAATATTAGTTACCTTTCTGCTCCATCCTTTCCAGCTTATTTCTTATCATTTGTTGCATCAGACCTGCTTGAGCCTATGATTTTTGCCAACAAAGTCCTATCTATGAAAGAAATAATTTTTTCTTAGGTATTACATATTGTTTTAAATATCCATTTTCTAAGATCAATTTTAAATGTTTTGTGTTCTTTTAATGCATCTTCCTTCTTGGTATTTTCTTTCTTTGTTTTCTTTTTTTGTTGCTGTTCAGTGTGACAAATGGTGGGAAGACAACACTGGCTAAGAATTTGCAGAAACGCCTTCCAAACTGCAGTATCATATCTCAGGATAATTTCTTCAAGGTATCTATAAAACTTCTCAGATAACTTATTTAACCAAAAGAAGTCATAGTAGCAAAGTTAATTGAATTACATCCAAAAGCGTTTGCTGAGTGATTGTGCTTTTGTAGTGAAGGGAGGCTCAATGCAGTAGTGTTAGTTCTCCACTAGATGGCACACTTATGGGAGCTAATCTTTTATTTTATTTATCCTCACCATCCAAAGCATTTGTTAAAATAAAGGTTTATCAACTCTTCATTCTATGATTGTATTATTTCTGCACTGCACAGTTTTTATGGGTACTTTATTATTTTTCCAGCCAAAGTCTGAGATAGAGACAGATGAAAATGGATTTCTTCAGTATGATGGTAAGTAGATGAGCTTACAAAACATTATGCAATAATGTTTGTTTCCTTTTTCAAACCCAAATAACTTTGCTATCTCTGAAGAGAGTCTCAAAATAAGTTTAAATTATGTTGCTGTACTTTAGCATGCTTTTGTAAGGGTTTCTGATTTATGTTCAGCTATTTAAATAAATGAAACCTTTTCCCTACTTTTACAGTTAAAACTGAAAACATTGGAAAATAAATTTTTCTTTTGAAGGTGGGGTAAGGTGGGTCTCTGTTAGTCTACTCCTCTTGCTTGTAGTGAACTTTAGGGCTATCTATCTTCTGAGCTTACTCTCTCAGTGACCAAGGTACTGAGTCTTTTCACTGCTCAAAAGAATAGTGAATATTTTTTAGATGGATTCACTTTACCCTCTTGCCCAGTCTAACACTGCTTTGAAGCCAGCGGAGTAAAGTCCATCAGAAAAACATCTATATAGGCCTGTAAAGGAATGTCATACTAGTAAACTATATTTAATGGTCTTATCAACATTTATAATTAACAAGATGATCATTGAGTGCTTACGCAAACTAGCAATAGAGAGAGATCTCTTAAAGAGCCATAAAATTTGTTCTTTATTTTTAACTTTGATAACCTTGGAGGAAGAATGTTGTGTAATCAGTTTTTACAGAAACATGATAGTTTTAAGGGAGGCAAAATCCTTGACTGGCTATCTATTCTTGTGTCTTGAGCTGCAGCCAAGATATTTTTTTCTTCTCTCCCCCTGTTCTAAAGATTATTAAGGAAGATTATTACAAAGTAAGAACAAGGAAAACAAGGAAAAACTGTTTTCAACAATTGACGAAGAATTGTTCCTAATCTAAATAAGTTCTTACAAACTGATAAGAAAAACACTAATATCCCAATTGAAAAATGTCCAATGATGTGAATAATTATTCACAGAAGCAAAAGGTTATATGATTAATAAATGTACAATAAAAAGTCAACCTCAGGCTTCCCTGGTGGTGCAGTGGTTGCGAGTCCGCCTGCCAATGCGGGGGACACGGGTTCGTGCCCCAGTCCGGGAGGATCCCACATGCTGCGGAGCGGCTGGGCCCGTGAGCCATGGCCACTGGGCCTGCGCGTCCGGAGCCTGTGCTCCGCAATGGGAGAGGCCACAACAGTAAGACGCCCGCATACCACCAAAAAAAAAAAAAAGTCAACCTCAAAAGTAGTCAAGGAAATTCTCTGGCGGTCCAGCGATTAGGACTTGGCGCTTTCACTGCAAGGGCCCAGGTTTGATCCCTGGTTGGGGAACTAAGATCCCACATACTGCACAGTGTGGCCAATTTTTTTTTTTTAATTTAAAAAAGAAAAGTAGTCAAAGAATTATAACTTATTTTTTCCTCACTTACCTAATAAACAGATTTTTTTGGTTTTTGCGGTACGCGGGCCGCTCACTGCTGTGGCCTCTCCCGTTGTGGAGCACAGGCTCCGGACGCGCAGGCTCAGTGGCCACGGCTCATGGGCCCAGCTGCTCTGCAGCATGTGGGATCCTCCTGGACTGGGGCACAAACCCGTGTGCCCTGCATTGGCAGGCGGGCTCTCAACCACTGCGCCACCAGGGAAGCCCAACAGATTTTTAAAAGATTAATAATTAGTAATGGCATAGGCCCAATAAAACAAAAACTTATAGATGGGAATATAAACTGGTACAACCTTTTCTGGAAAGGAGGTTGAGCACATGTCCCAAAGATGGTAAAATATTCATGCCATGTGTTCAGGTGTCCCACTTCCAGGAATCTATCTTAAGGAGAAATCTGCACTTTTAGGTAAATGTACAAATTTAAGGTAAGTCAAGGTAATGTTGAAATCTTTGTGGTAACTACCAAAACAATAGTTTTAAAGTATATAGCTATCAGTACTTCCCTGGTGGCACAATGGTTAAGACCCCGCACTCCCAGCGCAGGGGGCCCAGGTTCGTTCCCTGCTCAGGGAAATAGATCCCACATGCATGCCTCAACTAAGAGTTTGCACGCCACAACTAAGGAGCTCACCTGCCACAACTAAGGAGCACGCCTGCCGCAAATAAATAAATATTTTTTAAAACAATAACAATAGTAATAAAGTATATAGCTATCACATTTCTAAGTAGGTAGAATCATTAAAATATAGCTGATAGGGGTTTCCCTGGTGGCGCAGTGGTTGAGAGTCCGCCTGCCGATGCAGGGAACACGGGTTCATGCCCCGGTCCGGGAAGATCCCACATGCCGTGGAGTGGCTGGGCCTGTGAGCCATGGCCGCTGAGCCTGTGCGTCCGGAGCCTGTGCTCCACAATGGGAGAGGCCACAACAGTGAGAGGCCCATGTACCGCAAAAAAAAAAAAAAATATATATATATATATATATATATATATATATATATATATATATATAGCTGATAAATGCAAAAGAAGTAAAAATCAGAACTAAAATATCAAAGGATGGTGGAAAAATAGAAGATGATAGTAAAATGATAGCTTAAATCAAACATCAGTAGCTATATAAAGTTAAATTAACTAAAATAAAATACTCAAAAGTTGTCAGACTGGATTTTTTTAAAAAGCCAACTATAAGCTCCTTAGATATATTTAAGCATTAGGATATAGAAAAGTAAATATTAAAAGGCTAGAACAAGATATACCATGCAAATATCTACTGAAAGAAAATTAGTATAACTGTACTAATATCAGACAAAGTAAAATTTAAAGCAAAGAGTATTACTAGAGATAAAGAGAGCTCAGTGAATCAATTCAACTGGAATATAAAACAGTCTAAAATTTGTATGCACTTAATAATAATGACCTCAAAATACATTAAGCAAAAACTGACAAAACTAAGTGGACAAATAGACAAATCTATAAGTATTGTGGGAGACCTTAATACAATTTTCTCAGTAACTTATGGAACAAGCTGACAAAAATTGTGAGTCTAACAGATTTGAACAACACAACAAACTTGACCAAACTAACATATATAGAACATGTACCCAACAACAGCAGAATACACATTTTTTTCCTCAAGAACGCATGGAACGTTAACCAAAATGGAAGGCATACACAAGGACATGGAACAAGTCCTAATACATTTCAAGGTATTGAAGTAATATAGAGATATCTTCTAATCACAGAGAACTGAATTAGAAATCAATAGCAAAAGAGTAAATAGTAAATTCCCAAGTGTTTGAAAATTAATCAGTACCTTTTGTCTGATTCTTAAAAACTTTTTCTTATGCAAAAATTTAAATATATACAAAGAAAGACAGAAAAGTATAATGAACTCTCATGAATTCACCATCCTGATTTTAAAATGATGAACTCTTGGCCAATTATATTTCATCTATACCCTCACCCACCTGCTCCTTCTATATTATTTTGAAGCAAATTCCAGACATTATCACATTTTATCTGAAGCAAAACACTTCTGTATATCCCATGGGTCACAGAATAAATCACAATGAAAATTAGAAAATATTTTTAACTGAATGATAGTGGAAATACATTAAAACTGATGGTACTTCTGGTTCCAGCCAAGATGGCTTGGCCCCATTCCTTGCTATTCCTCCCTCTTATAACTAAAAACCACGGATGGAATACAACAAAAAGGAAAGACTCTGAAAGATGAAGAGAGAAGACTGACTGGGGACTTTGGATCTTGAGGAATGACATAGCTGTGAGTTTCCTGTTTGTTTTTTGTTTTTTATCTGTCTCATATATCTGGAAGGGGGTGACTGGTGATGGAGAAGTGTACAACATGGAACCATCAATAGGTACAACCCAAAATTCCCAAGAAACCTGTTCCCTATAGTCAAAGGACTAGAAAAAGGGTGGCCTAACAGAATAGAAAATTATTTTGATAATATCCACCTTACTGTAGGCAAACAAAAGGAAAAAACCAACTTCCCATCATGGTGTTAGCAGGGCCCAGTGGAGGGCTAGACTTTTGGACCCATCAGCACCAGCAAGGTATGGTGAGTTGGCTTTCCACATCGTCATAGGGATCATATCAGTGGCGCCGAACGGAGCTGAACTTCCACACCTACCTGGCAGTAAAGAGACCGAATAAGGCAGTGTGAGGTGGTGCTAGTTGGCACTCCACTTTCCTTAACCAGGCAGTGTCAACTACTCTCAGCAGGACCCACTTGAGAGCTGAACTTCTATCCTCACTGAGCTGTAATGAAGCCACACCCGCATGCTTTCCTCTTTTCCCCCCACAGTCACCCCCCACCTCAGTATTGGTGAGGCCCAGCAGGCAGCTGAACATCCACCCCACCTGGACCTGCACACTACACCTAAACAGGAACACTGCCTGCAAAAAAAAAGATTAAATAGGATCCAGAGCCTCATAGCATGATACCCAAAATTTCCAGGATGAGACTAAAAATCATTTGTCATATTAAGAACCAGGCAACTTTCAACTTGAATGAGAAAAGACAATTAGACACTAATACTGTGATGACACAGATGCTGGAATTCTGACAAGGATTTTAAAGCAGTATTCATAAAAAGGCTTCAGTGAGCATTTGTGACCATTCTTGAATCAAGTAAAAAATTAGAAAGCCTCAACAAAGAAAGAGAAGATGTGAAAGAGAACCAAACAGAAATTTTAGAACTGAAAACTGATACAATAATTGAAATTTTAAAACTCACTGGATGGGTGTAACAGCAGTATAAATATGACAGAGGAAAGAATCAGTGAACTTCAAGACAGAACAATAGAAATTATTCAATCTGAACAAGCAAGAGAAAGTAGACTGAAATGAAATGAACAGAGGGACTTCCCTGGTGGTGCAGTGGTTAAGAATCCACCTGCCAGTGCAGGTTACAAGGGTTCAATCCCTGGTCTGGGAAGGTCCCACATGCCACAGAGCAGCTAAGTCCGTGCACCACAACTACTGAGCCTGCTCTCTAGAGCCTGTGAACCACAACTATTGAGCCCACACGTCACAACTACTGAAGCCCACATGCCCTTGAACCCTCACACTGCAACTACTGAGCCCATGTACCACAACTACTGAAGCCCACGTTCTCTAGGGCCTGCATGCCGCAACTACTGAGCCTGCGTGCTGCAACTACTGAAGCCCATGTGCCTAGAGCCTGTGCTCTGCAACAAGAGAAGCTACCACAATAAGAATCCTGTGTACCACAACAAATAGTAGCCCCCACTCGCCGCAACCAGAGAAAGCCCTCGTGCAGCAATGAAGGCACAAAGCAGCCAAAAAAAATAAAAGAACAGAAATGTGGGACAATAATGAAAGATCTAACATTTATATCATTGGAAGCTCAGAAGGAGAGGAGGAGTGTGGTGCTGAAAAAGTATTCAAATAAGTAATGATGTAAAACATCTCAAATTTGGCATAAGACATAAACCTACAGATTGAAGAATCTGAGTGATCCTCAAAAAAATTAAACAAGACTGATCAATTAAAAAAATAGAGAAGGCACAAATTACATATATCAAAACCAAAAAGGTTAATATCACTACAAATCCTACAAACATTAAAAAGATGAGGATAGGGCTTCCCTGGTGGCGCAGTGGTTGAGAGTCCGCCTGCCGATGCAGGGGACACGGGTTCGTGCCCAGGTCCGGGAAGATCCCACATGCCACGGAGCAGCTGGGCCCGTGAGCCATGGCTGCTGAGCCTGCGCGTCCGGAGCCTGTGCTCCGCAACGGGAGAGGCCACAACAGTGAGAAGCCTGCGTACCGCAAAAAAAAAAAAAAAGATGATATTATGAAGAATTTTATGCAAATAAATTTGAAAACTTAAATGAAATTGACAGTCTTACCAAATGCAAATTAACCAAAACAAACACCAGAAAAAAAGAGAAAATCTTAATAGCTCTATATCTTTTAAATGAATTAATTCATAATTTAAAAACCTTTCACTAAAAAACCTTTAAGACCAGATGGCTCAGTTTAGTCATTCTGGAGTGGGGCTGAGAATTTGCATTTCTTTTTTTTTTTTTTTTTTTGCGGTATGCGGGCCTCTCACTGTTGTGGCCTCCCCCGTTGCGGAGCACAGGCTCCGGACGCGCAGGCTCCGGACGCGCAGGCCCAGCGGCCATGGCTCACGGGCCCAGCCGCTCCGCGGCATATGGGATCCTCCCAGACCGGGGCACGAACCCGTATCCCCTGCATCGGCAGGCGGACTCTCAACCACTTGCGCCACCAGGGAGGCCCTGCATTTCTAATAAGTTCTCAGATGCTGCTGATGCTGCTAGTGTAGATAGCATGCTTTGAGAATCACTGTTATAGGGTACTTTTCTAGCATTAACAACTGTAAACTCTAAAAGTATGCACATTTTAGAATTTGAATGTGACATACTTGTATCCTTTGTAAATTATTTTAATGATTTTCCTCCTCTTATCTATCTGTAAGAGCTCTTTATATATTAAAGATATCCATTCTTTGCCAAATACATTGCAGGTATTTTCACCAGTGTGTCATATCTTTCAAACTAATTCATAAATATTTTGTCATCCAAAAATGTTAAACTTTTATATAGTCAAAGGGGAATAGAAGTTATAAATAAAGCAATGAGTTTATAATTGTCAAAGCTGGTAATGGGGACATGGGAGTTCATTGTACTCTATGCTCTACTTTTGTATATGTTTAAAATTTTCCAGGAGTTTCCTGGTGGCACAGTGGTTAGGAATCCGCCTGCCAATGCAGGGGACACAGGTTTGAGCCCTGGTCCGGGAAGATCCCACATGCTGCAGAGCAACTAAGCCTGTGTGCCACAACTACTGAGCCTGCGCTCTAGAGCCCAAGAGCCACAACTACTGAAGCCCGCACGCCTAGAGCCCGTGCTCCGCAACAACAGAAGCCACTGCGATGAGATGCCCACGCACTGCAACAGAGTAGTCCCGCTTGCAGCAACTAGAGAATGCCCACGTGCAGCAACAAAGACCCAATGCAGCCAAAAATAAATAAATAGATAAATAAAATTTTCCAGAATGAAAATATATCAAGCATACCACTTTATCAATATTAGAGTTTATATTTTTTGTCTAAAATATTTGTTAATTAGGTGTTTTTTTAGTCTTAGCTGCGGCACACAGGCTTTTAGTTGTGGTGCACAGGCTCTGCATTGTGGTGTGTGGGCTTCTCTCTAGTTGTGGCATGCGGGCTCCTCTCTAGTTAGAGCATGTGGACTCAGTAGTTGTGGCCCGTGAGCTCTCTGGTTGTGGTGCGCAGGCTCTAGAGTGCTCAGACTCAGTTGCCCCACAGCATGTGGGATCTTAGTTCCCAGACCAGGGATCGAACCCGTGTCCCCTGCATTGGAAGGCAGAGTCTTAACCACTGGACCACCAGGAAAGTCCCTAATTAGGTGTTTTGAAGGGTAAATAAAATAGTGTTATTTTATATATTTATAGACCACTGGCTATACTCATCATAAAAAGCCACAGCGTAAAACTTTTGTTGTATTGATTTCATATTTTTGTGTGTTTGTTTGAAGTGCTTGAAGCACTTAACATGGAGGAAATGATGTCCGCCATTTCCTGCTGGATGGAAAGCGCAGCACACCCTCTGGCATCAAGAGACAAGGGAAACACTGAGGAAATTCCCATCTTAATTATCGAAGGTTTCCTTCTCTATAATTATAAGTAAGCATTCCCCACTCTAATATTGACTCTGAATGAATGGGGAAAAAATTTTGTGCACTAAATATGCTGTTAATTTAGGCCCCTTGACACTATGTGGAATAGAAGCTATTTTCTGACCATTCCTTATGAAGAATGTAAGAAGAGGAGGAGGTAAGTTTTGAAATTACCTTTGTGGATTGTAATTCAAAAGACAAACTTTAGGAAAAACAAGGAAACAGCATTATTGAGCAATGTGTATATGTCATTTTTCAAGCAAGAGTAGCCTCAATTCTTCATACAAAGAGCAAGACCTTTTTCCATAAATGGTCACCCACATGGAGTAATGCAAATTACTTTTCTAAGAAAAGGCTCTTGTACAACAAGCTCTTTGGCTCATCTTTCCTAAATCTTCATATGAAGCAATCCCATGTTGATTTTGGTTTTAAATTAGGGGGCCTGTATTCTGCTACAGCCACAGAGAACACCGATTAGTTTAAAGCTTACTACAACATATCAGTATCTCTTTCATTATTTACATTAATATTTGTCTCTCATTTCTTTTTTAAATCACTAGAGGGGGGAAAATAATATGAATGGTAGTGAGTGAATTACAGAGTTCATTTTTTAGATCAGGGGACTAAATCCATTGGGTGTTGTCTTTGTAACTGGCATTGAGTCTAAAAAGTGTAGTCTTAATCCTGTTTAGACTCAGTCTCTGAGTGATTTCCCCGTTGTCCTGACCATTATTTTACTTTATCAATTGTGTTTATGTCAACGTAAAGTTTCCTACATATTTTGATAGTACAAGGATCTACGAGCCTCCAGACACCCCAGGGTACTTTGAGGGCCACGTGTGGCCCATGTATCTAAAGCACAGAAAAGAAATGGAGAACATCTCATGGGAAATCGGTAAGTGCCTTTTTTTCCCTCCACGGAAGTCTTTTTACTTGTCATTGCCTCAAAGTACACAAAAGAAAGGACTTTAGAAGGCATTTTTCTCATGTATTAGATTATAAAAGGACACTTTAAGCTAGAACACTCTGGGCTCCCCCTTTTCCATACTGGCTCTCCTGCCTTCTGTTTCTCTCTCTATGGCTCTTGTGAAAGTTTGTCAACTTCTAGATGGTCATTCATTCAGCAAATATTGATTGAATGCCTTCCATGTACAAGGCACTGCCCTGGTGATATCAAGGGAAATAAGTCAGACTCAGTTTCTACTCTTATGAACCAGCATTCTATCAGGAAAATGGATGTTAAATGGATGATGCACAAGATTATCCTTTTTAGCTGTGCTGAGTACTGTGACACTGAGCTTCAGGGGGACCGCCCAAGTCTCAGCAATCCGGGGAGGCTTCCTTGAGGAAGCCATATTTAAACCAGATGATAGATTTAACTAGACAAAGGGAGGTAACTTGGGGAGATAGAAGGTCACCCCAGATGGTGGGTATGGTGCATGAAGAGACCAGGGGGCACCAGAAAGAAGGTTGTGGTAGAGAAAGCCAAGGCAAGAGGTGATGTTGCTGATACAGGAAGGGTCCAAACCCTGCAAGGCCATAGACCAGTTAAGGACTTAGGTCATTATCCTAAGGAAAGTGGGACGCCCTCTACAGAGAGGATTTATACAAGGATATGGTAGATATAAAATTTTTGTTTTAGTAAGATCCCTCTGGCTATGTGAAGGGTAGATGTAGAGGGTGCAATATTGGACATATGTACTCAGAAGAACTGCATGATAGGATAGACATGGAGGGTGCAGGCAATTGAGGTGGCAAGGACAACAGCTCAGGAATTGGCAGGCGTTATTTCAGAAAACAGGAAAAAGTGAAGGAGTCTCAGATTTGCAAGGAGGAATGCGAGTCTGTTTTGCACGTAATGAAGCTGAGATGCCTGAGGGACTTAAAGCAGTGATTTAGAAATAAATAGCTGGATCTATGGGCCTGGGCCAAGAACGGATCCTTGGAATATAGAGTACCGCATGGAGAAGATGCAGGAGGCTGGAGAGAGAAGGGTTTTGGATGGGGTAGAGCAATCAAAACTGATGTATCTTTTCAGAATAAAAGGCGTTGCGCATATTGTGAGAAGCCTTGTGGCCTCTTTGGTAGCTACAGAAAGCACACAGGGCCTTCCCATGATCTGGCGGCTATTATGGTCCCTTCTTCAGTCCAGTTCAACCCCTCTTCCCCATCCACAGAGCCTCTCGTGACATTCTGGCCACACCACTTCCAACATGGACCATTGGTTGCAGGGATGTCTTCTTACTACCCCTCTCTCTCTCCATCTAAAATGCAAATCCAACCATGCTCCTACCTTGCTTAAATACGTTCAAAGATTCTCCAGCCCTTCAGTATAAAATCCAAACAGCCAGACCTCAAGGCCACTAAAGACTAAGGCACAGCTCTAAAATCTCATCTCTATACTGTTCCTGCCTCCCCACATTCTAGCCTTTCCAAACTGAGCATCTTTTCCTTAACAGACGAAGTTCCTCCTACCTCCCTACCTCTGCAGTTTTCTGACTAGAAGACCCTTTCTTTCCTTTAACCTACATAACTTCTACTTTTTATCCCAAACTGACTATGCCAGTTTTGTTAAAAATATATATCTCATGGGCCTGGAGAATTCAGATTCAGTACACATGTGAACTCAGACCCCTCCATGGTTTAAGAAGCTTCACAGGTGATCCTGATGTATAAGTAAGTTCAAGAACTACTCCCTTAAGTGATTTCTTTTTCTTTCTTTCTTTCTTTCCCTTTTTTTTTTTTTTTTTTTTGCCATGCTGTGCAGCTTGTGGGAGCTTAGTTCCCAGACCAGGATTGAACCTGGAGTCCTAACCAGTGGACTGCCAGGGAATTCCATAAATGATTGTTTTGAGAAGGGACCTCTTCAGTGCTCCTAAAGTGCCATATGCACAGTGCCACTTAACTCTGTTTCTTTCTTTTTTAATTTTCACATCAGCTAGTTTGAATTTTCTCTGCAATAAGTCACAATTTCTTACCCATTGTACCTGGCTGTGATATATTTCTCTCTTTAATGGCTATTAATTTATTTTTAAGTTATGTTCCTGGGTTCTTTGGTTAAACCTATTGGTGTTCTCAAGAGATGCCAAGTGCCAGAGTAAGCATCCTGTATTAATAAGCCTGTTAGCATTTAAACTGCTCTCTTTTCCCCTTCTCAGTTTACCTAGATGGAACAAAATCTGAAGAGGACCTCTTTTCACAAGTGTATGAAGACCTAATACAAGAACTAGCAAAGCAAAAGTGTAAGTATTGTCCAATCAAAGTGGATTGTGAAGGAGCAGCCAGGAAATAGTTCATTACATACCCAAGAATGGTATACCGGACAGCTAATGTAGGAGTGATTGTATCTATTCATGCATTGCTTTGAAGATAGTACAGAATCAGACACTCTGAATGGGTTTAGGGACTTGATTACTTTGTGAGTTTTTTTTTAAGGGTGAAAATATTCACCCTTTGTTATATCTCTTAATGATATTTATGTTATTTAGTTTAAAATTTTTAGTAGATGGCTGTTATTTCAATAGGACTGAAATTATCCTTTGAGCCTAGTGAAGTTAAGATGCTGGTGATCTTCTTTTAATATGTATAAAGTTCCCTTTCTCATTTATTCCTCCTAAAGATTTTTCATAAATTCTATTTCCCAAAATAAACAAAAAATTTTAAAAATTACTTACTGAGTGTTTCTTCAAGGTTTTCATATCAGACGATACATTTTGCAAGTGACAGAAATCCTAAATCTGGCTTAAGCAGAAAGAAAGTACAAGAGTGGCAGTGGCTTCAGGCTCAGCTGTATTAAGGAGCTCAAATGGGGTCCTCATGGTTTTGCCTCAATTTCATTTTCTGTTTGGGTATATTTTGAAGTCAGTCTCTCTCCACTGACAGATATGATGTCTTTTGGCAACACCATCCTCCTAGGTCCAACAGCCCCAGTAAAAAGACAGTTTATTCTTTTTCAAGATTGTCTGTGAGTTGATAAATGTTGAAGCTGGGTGTTGAGTACAGGGGGTCTATATATTATTCTCACTAGTTTTGCATGTGTTTAAAATTCTTTATTTTGGACATTTTTTAAAGCAGTTTTCCATTTTAGCCCAGCAGAAAAGTCCCAGGAAAGATTTTGATTGGTCCTGCTTGGGTCACATGACTTTTGCTAAACCAGTCACTATGCCTGGGGAGATGGTTTATTCTGAATGGCTAGGACTGGATCATGTACTCATCTTGTAATTGAGTACCCCTCGTAAGACCTCCTGACTTAAGGGGAGAAATTCCCCAAGGGAAAGCAGGGCAGGAGGTAGAAACCAGAAGAAGAAGGATGACAAAGTGTGCTGGGAAAACAAAACTATAGATCTAGCTGTTTCATTGGAACTGTTTGAACTAAAAGGGTTTTCATGGCTAACATACAAAATGCAGTCATCAGCTGGCTCAAGAGATGACAGTATGAGTCACTTTGGCAGTGAAGAATATTACATGCTCTTTTGGTGAGAAACAAATCCCCCAGTCCAAATCTCAAAATCTCTCAATAAGAATTAGATTTCCTATGCCCTCAGTAAATTCCTATCTGACTAGCAGTCTAAGCCCAGCCAGGCAGCTCATTGATCCTGACACACTCCCAATTTCAGGATCAGCCCTTCATGTAGACATGAACCTATTTAAAGAAATTTCAGGACCATATTAAAATTTCTTCCTTTAAGTGGAACTTAAAATCCTTGCCAGGAGCTGATTCACTTTGTTATAAAGCAGAAACTAACACACCACTGTAAAGCAATTATACTCCAATAAAGATGTTTAAAAAAAAAAATCCTTGCCTGCTCACCTCTGCCATCTGTTACTTTGATAGGCCTCCCATAATGAAGCTCAGGCGCCAGCATAAGTGGATACACTGAAGTTTGCCCTTATGATCCACCTGCTGATAAAAGTAAAGGAGCCTTGGGACTTACCTGATAGCACAGTGGTTAAGAATCCGCCTGCCAATGCAGGGGTCATGGGTTCGACCCCTGGTCTGGGAAGATTCCACATGCCGCGGAGCAACTAAGCCCCTGAGCCGCAACTAAGCCCCTGAGCCGCAACTGAGCCTGCGGTCTAGAGCCCTCGTGCCACAACTGCTGAAGCCCGCGTGCCTAGGGCCTGTGCTGCACAACAAGAGAAGCCACCGCAATGAGAAGCCCATGCACTGCAATGAAGAGTAGCCCCCACTCGCCGCAACTAACTAACTAAATAAATTTATTTATTTAAAAAATGAAGGAGGGGGCTTCCCTGGTGGCGCAGTGGTTGAGAATCTGCCTGCCAATGCAGGGGACACGGGTTCGTGCCCCGGTCTGGGAAGAACCCACATGCCGCGGAGTGGCTAGGCCCGTGAGCCATGGCCGCTGAGCCTGCGCGTCCAGAGCCTGTGCTCCACAACGGGAGAGACCACAGCAGTGAGAGGCCCGCGTACCGCAAAAAATAAATAAATAAATAAATAAAATAAAAAATAAAAAAATAAAAAATGAAGGAGCCTTGATCGTGTAGCTCAGGCAAATTGCACCTAATTCCATACCAAGTGCCAGCTTGTGCCATCTGGTCCAAGGCCCAAGAATAGCTGGCATGTTTTGATGGGCTGAAAGCCCACAGCAAAGTACATTTCCATGTGTGTGACACCCTCCTCTTTCCTTGCCTACATCCTAGAGGTTTGTAAGGAAGTATTCCTTTGTAAGGCTATCTTGCTTGTGTTCAAGATATTGCATAAAGCTTAAAAAGAAAAAAGTAATAGCAAAATGTTAGAAAAGACGTAAAATCCAAAGAAGATCAGCTTTTCCTACCTCCAAGATCTATGTTCATTTTTTCCAGTTGCGTAAATAAGTTACTGCATTGTTTATATAATACATCACATTTCCCAGTTCTTCCAACCACAGTACCTGCCAAAGCCAGCCTGGAGGGATCCTCAGCATAGCCTGGTTTAACCCTCAGTATGGGTCTGAGCTAGCCAGGAGACCTTTCAAATGTTTCAGTCGACTACACCTCAAGCTTTTGATAGCATCTCATAAACTCTTTAACTAATTTTCTATTCTAAGCATATAGAATCATAATTGTGATTAAGTAATAATAATGAAAGGCAGGGGCTTCCCTGGTGGTGCAGTGGTTGAGAGTCCGCCTACCGATGCAGGGGACACGGGTTCGTGCCCCGGTCCGGGAAGATCCCACATGCCGTGGAGCGGCTGGGCCCGTGAGCCATGGCTGTTGAGCCTGTGCATCCGGAGCCTGTGCTCCGCAATGGGAGAGGCCGCAACAGTGAGAGGCCTGCGTACCAAAAAAAAATAATAATAATAATAATGAAAGGCAAACAACAAAGATTGAATTTAATTAGTAATGAAACAAATAACCCAGGAGAGTAAGTTTATAAAGTAATATGTTTAATCCTTATTTAAATCCAGACTTTGAGGCAAAATTTAATCATTACCTATTCTCCCTATGACAAGGCAGCTCTAGCTACCAGGAACATTCAAACTCCCTTTAAATAAAATGTATGTTTTCATCTCATTATAAAAACATAATAATTTTTTTTTAATTTTAATCTTTTAGGGAGAAAATAATCACCTATATTCCCACCAATCATCACTGTTAACATTTTGATAAGTACATATCCAACGTTTTTGCTATTTACATCAGTCTTTTATATGGTTACATGGTTTACATAGTTAATTGCCATGCTTACTTTTGTTTTTAAATTAGTATTTAATATTTAATAAGCTTTATAGAGTCCATTATGTAATGAAACTGAATAAAACTAAATAGTTCTCCCAGTTGAAGGATTCAAGGCTGAGTTCTGTTTTGCTCGTTAAAAGTAAATTATAAGACCTGACAGTGACATCTTGCTATGGAAGAAAGATGTCAAATCAAAGGAACAAACATTGTAAAATAAAACTTTAATAAAATGAATTTGGGATATTTTTCTATATTGAATTTAAAATACTTTCCAGTTATAAAGTAATAGCAGTATAATTATATAGTATAATATCCAAATAAATAAAATTATTGAACCATTTCCCAATTGTTGGATATTTTGTGTTGTTAGAAAGCTTTTTACATTGGCAAATAACATGCGATAAAAATATCTGCACAGATTACTGGTTTTCTTCTTCTTGAATTATATTAAGATTTTTCAGAAGTAGCACTTGCTTGGTCAAAGAGTATCATCATTTTTATATTTTACATGCTTCAAAGATTAAATAGTATCCTAAAATAGGTGTGCTTTTCCAGCATGAGATGTGTAATAAGAATGCGGTAGGCTTATCACTGAGTTTCTAAGCCAAAGTCACTAAGTATTCAGCAAGGCTTCCTTACTTTAAAAAAATAAAAAATATTAAAAAAATAAAGATTGAAGGTAAGAATACTTCTTTCCTCGAACCAAGGATAACATTCCAAAACAAGAATTCTACTGTACCAGCCACCTTTTGTGTTATTCTTCTAGTTCTCAAATTATTTCATTCCTTGAAGTCAAGGATTATTATACCAATTGCAAATCATATTAGATATCTGATAGCTGAAAATAGGCTTAAATTTAACACAAGGATTAAATGAATGAGACTTGGACTCTATTTAGTTCTTTACAGAAAACCACCATTTCTTGCCCCAGAATCCCTGTAATCTTAACATCCTTAGATGTTAGTGTGAAATGACAATTGGAATTCTCCATTAATTTCTTTTCTATTTATAATTATTCCCCAGGTTTGCAAGTGACAGTGTAAAGTTGGAATGCACTGAATCCTTCCTGGAGTGAATTAGGAAATTCAAAGGAATCTATGCAAGAACGTTAACCAAGATACAATGTGTACTTCAGTACGATGACAGCCTGTTGTTTTGTTTATTTGTTTCTCTGTTTGTTCTATCACACATGATTTCCTTAACACATGGAAAAGTAAGTAGTTATCCATGACAATGGACAGGAATTTACCTTAACTTTGTTCTCACTCCAGGAAGTGCAAGATACAGCATAGCCCCCAAAGAGTGAGTCAGTTTCTCTAGACCAGTGATTGTCAAACTCTTCTGAATGGGACCCGGAGTAAGGAATAAGATATAGATCACAATCCAGTATATATGTAATCTATTGATGTGTGTGTTTGTGTGTATGTATCTATATGTGTTGCATGTATCATATCAAGAATTATAAAATATTTACCTCACATAAAATGTACTCTTGATATTTTTCTATTTTTAATTTTTAAAAAATATTGGTTACCATCCCATACCAATGCCCACCTCCTACAAATAATGGGATTACCAGGAGTAGTCATATTGGTAATCATATTGAATAAATCAACAATTTGCAACAGTATCTTTTTTGTGTTTGTTTGTTTGTTTGTTTTGTTTTGTTTTGTTTGCGGTACGCGGGCCTCTCACCGTTGTGGCCTCTCCCATTGCGGAGCACAGGCTCCGGACGCGCAGGCTCAGCGGCCATGGCTCACGGGCCCAGCCTCTCTGCGCATGTGGGATCCTCCCGGACCGGGGCATGAACCCGTGTCCCCTGCATCGGCAGGCGGACTCTTAACCACTGCGCCACCAGGGAAGCCCTTTTTTTTTTTTTTTTTTCTTTTTGCGGTATGCGGGCCTCTCACTGTTGTGGCCTCTCCCGTTGCGGAGCACAGGCTCCGGATGCGCAGGCCCAGCGGCCATGGCTCACGGGCCCAGCCGCTCCGCGGCATATGGGATCCTCCCAGATCGGGGCACGAACCCGTATCCCCTGCATCGGCAGGCGGACTCTCAACCACTGCGCCACCAGGGAGGCCCGAAAGCCCTTTTTTGTGTTTTGTCCTTGTTGCCGCTGTTACTGTTTTTTATATGTGTCTGAAGCCACTGAATCATTTGTGTCACTTATGTTGAGACTTTGTTACAAATAAGGTTTTTTATGTGCATGTTTTATTTTGTTTTTGTCAAACCATTGGTCTAAAATAGCAGAAATAAGTTACAGTTACTTCAGTGATAAGTAATACAGGGGAGCTTTCATTGAAAAACACAATAGGAGATCTGTATAATCGTATCATTTTTTTGAGGCCTCATTCAATGCTGGAATTTAAATTAGTGATCAACTTGTTATTTATTAATAGTAGATAGATTGCTCACACCCTCTCAGTCCTTACAAATATAAAATATATTCTTACATTAACTTTAAACATTCTCTACAGACTCATCTGATCAGCACTCAGAACTTAGAAATTTGTAACTAGCTTACACTCAGGGATGACTAGGGGGTTTTTTGGTCACACACACTGAAAAAAAAAAAAAATCTGGGCTCAAATTACAGTTCTTCCTTTTAATAGCTATATGTCTTTGATCAAACCATTGAAAGTCTATACTTCCTCTCTATAAGAAGGGGATATCAACAGTGCTTAGTGTGGGTTTAGTGGAGAGTAAGGATAAAGTTCCCAATCCTTCATATGGCCCCCAAGACACTCCCTGATCTAGTTTATGAGTGCCTCTCTACCCTCATTTCCAGTCACTTGACGCACTGCTGTTCAGCCATTGGGACCTCCTCTCTTCAAACTTACCAGGACCCTTCCTGCTTCACAGCGGGCTCACGTGCTGCTCCCGAGGTACTTAGAGCAAACTTCTGCAACCCTTCCCTCCAATTAGTCTGCTAACTCCTCCTCCTCTCTCAGAAGATGCTGCTTCTCAGAGGATTCCCTCCTCCTTGCCCCACCCTCATAGGTGCTCTCAAAGTTCTACTTTTCCTTCAAAGCGTTAATCACAATTGTAGTTATGCTGCTGCTTACAGAATCACTCATTTAGTGGCTGTCTCTCCAGCTAGACTGCAAGCTGCTTGAAGGCAGGACCTACCTCTGTGACTTAATTACAAACACACCCCTGCTAACTAGCACAGTGTCTGGCACATAATGAACACAATAAATGTTGGGTACTTGTTATAAATTACTACTATGTCAGGAATGAGTTCACATGCAAGCAACATGTTACTTGACTAATAGTAGCTTATTGGGGTTTATTATTTTTACATAACCAAGAATTATGGGTTAGAGTTAGAGTTAGGGTTAGGGTTAGAGTTGTCAGATTTAGGGGGGAAAAAAACAAAAAGAAAATGAGAGGGCATACAGTTAAATTTGAATTTCAGATAAACTATAAATAACTTTTTAGGGTAAGTCCCCAATATTACATAGTGAAGACCTGTTTTTCTGATATTTAGCAACTTGAAAGTGTTATGGAAAAGCCAGGGTCTTTCATCCTTGGCTGTGGAGCTACCCCAGGAGGTCACAGGAAGGCAGCAGAAACTCCCAGCACAGGGTCAATTCTAAAGGCAGGAAGTTGGGTAGAGGACGCACAGCCAGCCGCAGGCCTTCCAGAGTCACCCAGCAGTGACGCCAACAGCCAGAACTGCCTCCATGGCCACTTCTAACTGAAAGAGAGGCTGGGAAGAGGCGTTCTGAGAGGTTTGAGCTCATCGTGTTTCATTGTCTGGGGGTGTTGCCACGGGGAAGAAAAAGCTTTTACTAAGGAAGGAGGAGAAAATAGGTAAGCAACAGCAAGTATTACCACAAACTTTTTTCTGCTTTTTTCTGGCTCTGATTTTTGCAAGCTTAGATAGATGTAATTTGTGTTATCAAAACAAGAGGATTGGGCTTCCCTGGTGGTGCAGTGGTTGAGAGTCCGCCTGCCGATGCAGGGGATGCTGGTTCGTGCCCTGGTCCGGGAAGATCCCACATGCTGCGGAACGGCTGGGCCCGTGAGCCATGGCCGCTGAGCCTGCGCGTCCGGAGCCTGTGCTCCACAACGGGAGAGGCCACAACAGTGAGAGGCCGCGTATGGCAAAAAAAAAAAAAAACGAAAAAAAAACCCAAGAGGATTATTATTATTATTTTTAGTGTAAAAGTCTAGATATGACTTTTCAAACTTTATTTTTTCCAAGAATTTCTGAAATACCATCCCCCACAGAGGGCAATTGTTGATTGAGAAGCATCATACTTGATGGTCATTTCCCCCATTTTAGCATGTGAAAACAGGTCAGAGAAAGACTCTTTATCTTGAGAAAAAAAAAAAACTTTAACAAACATTAAAAATGTAAACGTTCAAATCATTTTGGGAAGAAGTAAACATTTTTGCTTACTACTATGAGTGAGAAATAAATCAGGAATTTGAAATAAAGAATACTAGTGCTTCATTTCCAGTGTGTGCTTTCACATTTAGTTACTCTTATCAAAGCAGTTAATGGGATAGATATCTGTTTAGAAAGACACATGCTCTTTATTTATTGAAAAGGAGCAAATCTGCTGAAGACTTCACTTTCTATGTATAAATAACCTCAATCCCTTTAGGATGAATTTGCTGTAGGAAGGTTTCATTGTGCTTAATGTTAAGCCCAGAGGAGGGAATTTAGAAGAGGGCCTCATGCACGGACTGTTACAGTAAAGGGTGAGGTTCAAGCCCACCAAGTTACCTTTTAAGGTTACGCTTGTGGTAGTGCATAGAATCATAAAATGTTGGAGCAGTATCAGCTTGTCTAATGCTCTATATTTATGTGTAGAAATTAGAGCCAGAGTTGGTGACCTGCCCAACCCCATGCAGCTAGTTATTGGCAGGACCAGGGCCAGGACATAATCCCTACACCACACAAACATGCACACATATATTTTTCATTTTAAAGCAAAAAGCGGCAGAAAAATATCTTGCTAGCATACATCTCACCATCTTTCCTTCGAAGGGAGCAAATTGTAAAGGCAAAGGCTGTGTCAGGAAAATGAACCTTTCTGTTTTGGGCTATTGGAGCTTTGTCAAGGAGGCAAGCCAACTCATGAGGTTATCTGAGGGGCAAGGAGCAGTGGTGAGCTAATGTGAGCTCCATGCCACTGTCTGCTATGCTGACCTTAGGTTTGTGGCTCTAGCTGTTCTTCCAGTAACTGCAGGCATGGTGGAGACCTAGGGAAAAGCAAGGGTATGGAAAATGTAGAATGAGCATTACTCTCCACTTCTGTGTACACACAGAAACAGATGAAAATTGCAATAGCAGCTTTGGGGCCCACATCAAGGCAGCATGACCTGCAGATAAGAGAACATCAAAAACAGAGTTTCTTACCAAAGTGAGCATAGCTGATGCATTCATGTCCACGAGTCCAGAAACACATCATCAATGTAAAAGTAGAGATTAAAATATTATTTTCCGTGCTAGCTTCCAGATCCCAGAGAAGTTAGGTTGTCTTCTTCAAGATTAAAAATTGAGACTAAGGATGTCCCTGGTGGTGCAGTGGTTAAGAATCTGCCTGCCAGTGCAGGGGACACGGGTTCAACCCCTGGTCCAGGAAGATCCCACATGCTGCGGAGCAACTAAGCCCATGTGCCACAACTACTGAAGCCCACGTGCCTAGAGCCCATGCTCCACAGCAAAGAGAAGCCACTGCAATGAGAAGCCTGTGCACCGCAACAAGAAGTAGCCCCCGCTTGCTGCAACTAGAGAAAGCCCGCACAGCAACGAAGACCCAAAGCAGCCTAAATAAATAAATAAATAAATAAATAGAGACTAAAACTTGTACAAATAAATCCTTATTGACTCTCCTTTCTGTGTCTGCACAGCAAGTTCCTAGAACTTACTGTTATAACAGTGGTTCTCAAATCTTAGCATGCACCAGAATCCTTTGCAGGGTTTATTAAAACAGAGATTGCTGGTCCCCAACCCCAGAGTTTCTGGTTCAGTTAGTTTGGGGTAGGGTGCTAGAATCTGCATTTCTAACAAGTTCCCAGGTGATGTCGATATTGCCTACTCAGGGCCCAGGAGGAATTACTGCTCTATAGTGGGCAAATAAGCACCTTGCAGGCCCAGGAGGACCCAAACTGGCTGTTATTCAGACACTACCAGACTGAAATTATCAATATTGTCAGCTCCTAAAAATATTACAGAATAACTCTTGCATCAGTTATTGATTTTATTCACTCTTAGCTCCAAATTCTCCCTTTTTGCTTTTTCTGTGAAAATGAATCTGGGCCTTCTAGTTTTCCTTTGCCAAGTGGAACAATGTTAAGCATTGTCAATAGAGGGCACTGGAGAGCCGTTGCAGGAAAAGGATTTTGCTTTTAGGTTCCTGTGGGTTGGCAATGCAGCAGAGTGTCTCTGGTGAGACATCTACTGGGGAACAGCTTTTCCATGGCACCCTAGAGGGTGGATTTCCCCAAAATTCCAGGGGATAGATTTCCAGCAAGTTTTGCCAGCATTTCACCACAGCTGCTTCCCTGACACTCAGTGAGCCATGGCAGTGCCTTCTCCAACAAGATCTGGCTGTCATTAATAAGGGGGGAAGGGGTGGGGGGGGGAATAAAACCTCTTCCTTTGGACTCAGACTGATAGATACAACCACTGGATATACTATTCAACTGATTTATACAAGACAAATTTGGGCAATTGCGTGGCTGCTTTTTTTTCTTTTTTTACCTTTGTAATGTATGGCATAAGGAATACAGTCAATAATATTGTAATAAATTTGTATGGTAACAGATGGTAACTAGGTTTATTGTGGTTACCATTTTGTAATGTATATAAATATTAAATCACTATGTTGTACACCTGAATCTAATATACTATTGTACGTCAATTATGCTTCAATTTTTAAAATGTCAAAAAAACCCCCAAAATCACACATACACATTTTGGCCAATAAAAAGGGCCACGGTCTGCAATTCTATGATCTTTACCTTACTATCCTTTCTATAGCAGACTTTAAATGGATTTCCTAAGGATATCTTGGATATTCTCAATTTGACAATAAGTTTTTCATGCAGGAGGAGGGGCTTAGTTTTTTGAATGAGGCTTTCAGGAAATTTTTTAAACATGACTTGTCTTTTTTAATAGATCTATCATCTGTTAGTCTGAAGGTTATATTGGAGGACTTCCTTAAAACTTCAAAGTGACCATGATGAAAAAATCCAACAGGAAAAAAATTTCCAACAATGACGATGCTTCTGTAAAAGTATGGTATTTATTTTACTGTATGGGCATTTGGACTTCTATCTAGTGGCCTATAAATTTATAGAAATAACTAACCTTTACTGAACACCTACCATGTTTCAGGTATGGTGTCAAGTATTGTCAAGAAAACTTTCCAAAACCGGGAAATAGGCAAAAGGGCTACTGCATGTCCTTTCAGAGTTATCTAAGCATTTTCTAGCCAACCCACCTTAGCCAGTTCTCTGGGAGTGTGTATCTTTGTTTGACTCGCTATTTTCTCTTGATTAGGATATTTTAAATTTCATAAGAGTAGATGTTAACTTGTAGAAATTGATACACAGGGTTTCTCAACCTCAGCACTATGGGGATTGGGGGCTGGAAAATTCTTTTTTGCGGGGGGAGGGATGTCCTGTACGTTGAAGGATGTTTAGGACCATGCCTGTTCTCTACCCGCTAGATGCCAGCAGCACTCACACACACTCTCACCCCCCAGCTATAACAACCAAAAATGTCTTCAGCCATTGCCAAATGTCCCCTGGAAAGAGAAATTACCCCCACTTGGGAACAACTGATTGTCATGAAAATGAAATTTGTTCACTAGAGATGCAAATTATTTATCTGGTAACGAAGACAACCCCAGAAGTTACAGTTTTATTGCCCTGTACATTAAACAGTCTTGTATCTAAATTAGCCAGCTTTTTCAAGCCTTTTTCTTTAGCCACTGTAAATACTTTGCTCTCTCCAGTTTTCTTTAAACCATCTTGTCAGTTCTCTCATTAACATGTGAAATGAATCTTTGACGCATGCTCACTTTATATTTGTATGAGAGTCATGTTTTTAACTTTTTGGGAAGTATGTTTTGACAGTACCTTACATACATTACTTTAATTCTCATGACAACTGTATAAATCTGAGGCTTTGAAAGATAAAGTAACTACCCAGAGTCACACTGCTAACATTTGTTGGAACCAGGTTTGGAACCCAAGACTTTATGACCCCAAATAGTGAATCACCGAGCTACTCTGTATTATGAGGCTAGTCCTGAAACTCTGGGACTCGGCTTGCTGTTGTCATTGTGCTTAGCTTGCAACTATACCTTTGCAGTTCTTGGCCACCCCATTTATACACTATGAAAGGCCTTCATAGTTAAAAATCCAAAAACCAATCAGAGTAGCCTTCTAACTTTGGACCATTCTGTGCTCACTTTATTATAATATCACAGATGTCAACAAAATAGGAGGCTGACAGAGACCTGGAATCTGTAGCAACTCAACTCAAGACTCCATGTTCAACACACTTCTTGAGCTTATCTTTGTGAGTGAGTTGCTATGCACCTTCTCCCTCTCTACCCACCCCCCTTTCTCCCCCAAGCCTGTAAAAGACCCAGCAGGAGACTCTGCTGGAACTTGCTTCCCCTGGTAATCACTTTTTGTCCCTTTCCCTGTTTTAAAAGTGGGGGATGTGGTAGAATAAGGCAGAAAGGCATCAGGGATTCATGACATCAACACTTAAAGCTACTTTGTTTAGGTCTATGCTGATCTTCATGTCTTCTCTGTCTAGTCCAATAATACTAATTACAGTAGGCAGCATATAAATGTTTATTTGACCCACTGGTTAAACAATCAGTTGCCTGAGTCTTCAAATTTTTAGGAGGTAACCTAGCTTCATGAAAAATACATGCAATGATAAAAATAGGTATCAGCTGTAGAGTGCTTACCATATACCTGGCATCATTCTAAACTCCCTAATATTATCTCATTTAATACTCATTAAATCCTACTAGAAGATAGTATTATTTTTCAGATGAAGGAACTGAGGCACAAAGAGGTAAAATAACTTGCTCAAGGCCGTACAAGTAGTGGCAGAGCCAAATCCAAATTTGATTTCCAATTTCATGCTCTTAATTATTATACTCTGCCATACTAACAGGAATGCTTGAGTACCCGACTGGTAGGACTGGAATGAGGGGGTTAAGGGATAAGACTTCATTGAAGATATGACTGGCTTAGTATCCTGTAAGCCAGGATATACAGGATATGTAAGAGGAGAGAACCTCCAGATCTCTGTTTTGACGTGGTCCTTACTGAAGCAAAGGTTGTACAGAGCTCGGAAAAGGTGCTATGATTACCCTGACAATATTGGATGGAGGACATATTGCCTAGCTAGCCTACAGCTGCTAAAAATAGCAGATTTATTTGGTGGGAGACTTGACATCTATTTTGGATTATCTCATGTAATACTATTGCACATTGCTTTTAGTAAGCCACAAACAACATGGAGGTGTAATTGCATATTTATAAGTTAGAAGAACAGTTAGAACTTTGAGGCCGTTAGTAATAGAGATGATGTTTACCTCTTGAAAATCATTTCTTTCACTCAAACACATGTAGGAACACAAAGTACATCTTATCTTTCATGCCACCTATCCTTCCACACCCATGAAAGTTAGGCCAACCTTAAGAAATATTACCCAACTTGACAACAAAGGAAAATGAGATGCCAAGATGTTATTTGTGGCCACTCAAGTTGTCTGCTTTGGAGACAGATTTTTAATAAAAATCAAACAAAGGTAGACATTCCTAGAGAATTGGATTTTTTCAGTATAAACTGCAAACTAGGTATCTTTTCTTGTTCAATATATTTTCTCTCTGCCTTTCTTTTTTCATTCCAATAGGCTTGTAATGAAGTGGTCACCAAAATAACAAGGCAGAACAAAACCAAAAAAACACCATTCTTAGGGTACTATAAGTCTGGGCCTGCAATTTTTTTTTGAATTTTATTTTATTTATTTTTTTATACAGCAGGTTCTTATTAGTTATCCATTTTATACATATTAGTGTATATATGTCAATCCCAATCTCCCAATTCATCCCACCACCACCCCCCTGCACCGGCCTGCAATTATTGAGTCCTCTGTCTTTTGGGGAGTCCCATGCTACCATAAGATGAAGGTTAAGTCAAGGATGTAGCATGTGGAGAAAGTAGCAGCAGTGGTTGTTATGCTGGAAAGGGAAGCAGCCAAGTGGAAAGCATGTAGGACTGTGAGAAGGAAAATCTGTGTTCTCCTTCTGGCTCCAATGCTCAGCTATGGGCATGTCATTTAACTTCTCTGGGCCCAAGGAAGCTAAGCCTCCCTCAAAATTGAAATTACTAATATTGACCTCATGGCATTTGGTTAAAAAGTTTATGAATATGAAGTATCTAGTCAAATGCCTGGCATCTGGTGGGTGTTCACTATTATTAGCTCTGTCTTTCAGTCCCAATCTTCCTGACGCCAGCCTACAAACCTAACATTGTTCTTAAGATCAAATAAGATGTTATGAAATCATCCGAGAAACTCTAAAGGGATCTGCAAATGTTAAAGGCTTATTAAGACAGATCTAAGTCTATTTCCACAGTTAGAGGTGAGTCATAACCCTTGAGGTTTTTAAAATTATTATACTTTCCCCTTCAAGCCTTCCCTTGATACTCATTTTAATCATTTTCACCCTATAAACAATGAATGGGTGTGTTGGAACATATAGTATGTTTGCTCTAGGATGGTCCTCAGCCTTTGCGGCAATAGACATCCCACCTGTGATGATCCCCCTCCTCCTACTCAAAGACACCTTCATCCGAGCCATAAAATCGTATCAAGCTGCTTCAGCCTTGTTCTCTCGGATTGCTTGATCTGGGGAAAACCAGGCAATAAATTGTGAGAAGACTCAAGCAGCCCTGTGCAAAAAACCTGTGTGGCAAAATGGTTTGCCAGCCATGTAACGGAGCCACCTTGGAAGTGGGTCCTCCAACCCCAGTCAAGCCTTTGGATGACTGAAGCCCAATTGACACCTTGATTTCAACTTTGTGGAAGACCCTGAGGCAGAACCCCCAGCTAGGCCACCCCCCAAATCCTGATCAACAGAAGCTGTACAAGGTGTGTTTTAAGCTGCTAAGGTTTGAGTTGGTTAATTTGTTATGCAGCATTAGATAATAATTCACAACTCACTCCAAATTGTGGCTGAGGCTGATTTGAGTTGATTTTTTGCTGCTTTCAGTCAAAGAAATTCTGAATAATATGGCTTCTGTACCAGAATCATTTGGGATGGGTCTTGGGCATCTGTAGTTTTTTAAAGCTCTGCAGATAAACCTTATGTGCAGCCCAGTTAAAAACCTCTGTTTTATTGGGAAGTATGAATGTTTAACATGTAATTATAATCCATTGGCTTCAAATCAGCTAAACTCCCTTCTTCCCTCCATGATACACTGTGAGGTCAGCTTTTAGGTCAGTGGAAGCTCAGGTAGGTTTCTCCAACACTAGGAAAATCCAAGGTTTCTTCCTCTCTTCTATCTCTAACATAGAAATGAGCAAGAAAGGTTAAACTTCACTGCTTTCATCTTGAATTTCCATCTTGGCTTCACTGTTCCATGTTAAGACCAGAGCTAGTTTATTTGAAATACTTCTGGCCATGAGACAATTTGCAGTGGCTTCCATCACATTCTGTTGTCTCCCTTGCCCCTGACTCAGACATACTAACTCTTTCATGCACTATTCCACAAATATTTGTCAAGTATGTATGAAAAGTCCCTTTTACCCAGTGAAAATGAGGGCTGTGATGAGATGCTGACTTCTCTCTCACTCATAGATACAGAGCAAAGACGCTGAATTTCCAAACCTGAAACTTGAAAACAGGAGTAAATAAATGGCCGAAGATCTCTTTCTTCCCCTCTTTCTGTATCTTTTTGTCACAAACATGCAAACAACCTCTTATTACAGCCACACACCAGCATATTATTTTTTTTGTAAATCTTATTAGGGGATCTGAATTACAAAGATCTTGGCCACCAATTGATAATGGAGTCAACCATCTACCTGATATCCTAATATCCTAGTAATTATCCTCAGTTCCTCTCTCACCTCATTTCACTCATGGAAACAACTCCCCAGATCCTATTCATTTTACTTTGGGAATCTCATATTCAGACTTTCACCCCCATCCCTACAGCCGCAGCCTTTGTTCAGACTACCTTCATGCCCTGCCTAGTCTATTACAACCGCCCCTTAATTGGTATCTTGACAACAACCTTCCTTCACTCCTGTTTACTCTGCACCTCACTGTCAGAGTTATCTTTCAAAGCTGTAGATTGTATCAGGCCACTCCCTTGATTAAAAACATGCCACTTACATCATGTACTCCCCAACATGGTGCACTGGGAAGGGCTCATCACATCTGCGGTATTCTTGCCAAAAATGCAGAGCCTCAGTCTAAACATGAGATAAGCCCAATTGAGGGCCATTTTACAAAACAAATGATCAGTACTTTTCCAAAGTGTCAAGATCATGAAAGGAAAAGAAAGACTGAGGAGCTGTGACAAACTGGAGAAGACAAAGGAGGCATGATGAGTAAATGCAATGCTACATCCTGGATTGGATTCTGGACCAGTGGAAGGACGTAAGTGGAAAAACTGATTCAATTCATATAAATTCTGTAGTTAATGCTACCGTACCAACTTCTTAGTTTTGATCATTGTACTATGATTAAGCAAGATGTTAACATGAGAGGAAGCTGGGTGGAGAGAATACGAAAACTCTCTGTACCACTCTTGTAACTTTTACAAAGTGAAAAATTATTTCAAAAGGTAGATAAAAAAGAGACCAGAGGGCTTCTCTGGTGGCGCATTGGTTGAGAGTCCGTCTGCTGATACAGGGGACATGGGTTCGTGCCCTGGTCTGGGAAGATCCCACATGCCGCGGAGCGGCTGGGCCCGTGAGCCATGGCCGCTTAGCCTGCATGTCCGGAGCCTGTGCTCCTCAACGGGAGAGGCCACAACAGTGAGAGGCCCGCGTACCGCCAAAAAAAAAAAAAAAAAGAGACCAGGGGGACTTCCCTGGTGGTGCAGTGGTTAAGACTGCATGCTCCCAATGCAGGGGGCCGGGGTTCGATCCCTGGTCAGGGAACTAGATCCCACATGCATGCTGCAACTAAGAGTTCGCATGCCACAACTAAGGAGCCGGTGAGCCACAACTAAGGAGCCTGCCTGCCACAACTAAGGAGCCCATGTGCCACAACTAAGACCCGGTGCAACCAAATAAATAAATATTAAAAAAAAGAAAAAGAGACCAGAAGAAAAATCATATGCTATTACAACAAATTCCAATTAACTATAGAAGTTTAGTAGAGAGGGAGAGAGGGATAGCTGGAAGGAGGAAAGGGAGAAAGAGAGGCAGAAAGACAGAAAATGAATGTATGTTTGGCAGGTACCATGGGATAACACATGAATTTATACGATCTCCCACTAGTGCCTCACATACACATATAGTATGAGCATCCCACAATGCTAAATGTGGTTCACTCTTTAGAAAATACACCCCCTAAATGCAAGCCAGTTACTTCATCTGGTGCTCAGCTGAAGAAACAGTGATCTGTTCCAACAGTAGAGGAAAAACTGTGCTGATTTATTGAATGTGGCAGAGAAAGCCTCCCAATTTCCCACTGCCCCTCCTTTAGCAATAACAATCCTGGTTTTTCAGGCCTGAGCATTGTCACCCAGCTATAAGAAATTTAAGAGATTATTTATTTGGAAGAGAGTATAATGTGGCAGTGAAAACCACGGCTTAGTGTCCATCACATAGAGCAGAATCAAATCTAGCTCTGTGACCTCAAGCAAGTTATTATCTATGTTGAGGCTTAGTCATCTTGTTCATAAAATAGAGATAATGATAATGATCAATTTACTTTATAAATTTGCTGTGGAGATTAAATTTTTAACCCATGCAAATGCTTTACATTTAACATAGTAATCTGGCACAGAATGTGTGTTCATTAAATATTTGTTATTATTTAAATTTATTTTTATTCATTATTTAAATATTAGTTACTTAGAGAAAATGTCTAAAATTTGTAGCAGTGGAAGGTTAGTGACAAGACATTCAAGTATGACTCCAATTGCATGCTCCATCAATCCAGTAATCAAGTTTTTAAATTAGGAGCCGTTACTTAGGTTTCTTTCTCCAGTCTACACTTTACTCCTTCGGTAATTCTCACAGCCTCTGTATTCTATCCACCAAATCATTGAATCTCTCTAGCTTCCTAAGACGAGGAATCCATCCTCTGATCTAGTGACCAGAGAAGGGAAGCTAGAAGGGAAGATGAATCTCTTTGCCTGAATGCTAATGTGAGTCCCATCCCCCATCAAGAGATAGCTTTACCTCATGTACTTTTCATCTTTCCTCTTCCCTCTTTCCTCTTCCCTCTGCTTATGTATAATTAGTACCCCCAACTGAATAGTCCTAATTACTAAGATTATATAAATAAGCTTTTATTTTTTAAACAGCTGACAGTTATAAATAAGAATTTCAGAATTCTTCTTTATATGTATTTGTGTACCACATCTTCTTTATCCATTCATCCGTTGAAGGACACTTAGGTTGTTTGTATGTCTTGGCAATTGTGAATAATGATGCTATGAACATGGGAATGCAGATATCTCTTCGATACCCTGTTTTCATTTCCTTTGGTGGGGGGGAAGTATTTCAGCTGTATTAGGGCACTGTTAAAAGTTGCTTAAAAAAAAAAAAACGAGTCTAAAAATTTGTGTTTTCAAGATGAGGGTGAAAATAAGTACATAATTACTAACAAGTAGTGCTGGATTATATAAACTAAATGTGAATTAGGGTATCAATAAGTAAATTTCTTTTATTTTTAATTTAATTTAAAAAATTTTTTATTGGAGTATAGTTGCTTTACAATGTTGTGTTAGTTTCTACTGTATAGCAAAGTGAATCAGCTATATGTATACATGTATCACGTTTTTTGGATTTCATTCCCATTTAGGTCACCAGTAAATTTCTAATGAGAAAATTTTGTGATTGTAAAAAAAACCCATCATTTGACAAATCATGACCGTTGGACTTCTTACGCTTATTTTACCATTTAATATTTTTATATGGAATCACATATGATGGTGGAGTTAGGTACCATAATCTTTCAGTACTTAGACCCTTCAGCAGTCTATATCCAGGCTACTGAAAGAAATTGTAGGCTAAGAGAACAGGCGGGTGCATTGGGAGAAAGGGAAACCCACTCTCCTTATAAATTTCTATTAGCAATAGTTTTATAACTCTAGCTACAACCTTTGTCATCCCCTCTGATTCTTCTCTTCATCCCTGTATTCAATTTAGTCTTTTCTTCCTTGGAAAGTAATATCTAGATTTACCTTAATCTCTTCCTTTCACTATTACTGTCTAGCATAAATCTTTATCATGTCCTTTCAGGATTATTTGAACAATCTCCTCATCTGGTCTTCCTGACAACAGTTCAGCTACTCGCTCTTGTCTGATTAATTGTTCTGTAATATTGTTTTTACCATATCACTCTATTGCTTCAGAATCTAAAATGAATCTCCACTGCTTAGTGAGTCATTCAATCTCTTCAGTCTGACTTTTAAAGGTTCTAATAATTTTATGCCACCTGAATTATCAAAATTTTCCTCTGTTTCTTAATATGGATTATAGTCAGACGGGTCTTTGCTTTCCTTTCCACCCTGCTCATGCTGTTATTCCCCCACCACGCCGAAGATTGTTATACTCTCCTGTCCAGAATTGATCTTACCTTTTGGTAACATCGTTCAGAATTTCCTTTGGGAATCATCAAACCCTTACCTTTGGTCCAAAGGTTTGCATGTGGCTGACTCCACAGCCAGCTCTAGGGTGGACATGCGACCCAAGCCCGGCTAATCAGAGGACCATGACCCCTTGGTCACAGCAATCAGTTCAATAAAGAATATATGACCCAGGGCTTCCCTGGTGGTGCAGTGGTTAAGAATCTGCCTGCTAATGAAGGGAACATGGGTTCGAGCCCTGGTCCGGGAAGATCCCACATGCCGCAGAGCAACTAAGCCTGTGCAACACAACTACTGAGTCTGTGTGCCACAACTACTGAGCCTGTGCTCTAGAGCCCGTGAGCCACAACTACTGAAGCCCACGTGCCTAGAGCCCGTGCTCCGCAACAAGAGAAGCCTCTGCAATGAGAAGCCTGCGCACCGCAACAAAGAGTAGCCCCAGCTCGCTGCAGCTAGAGAAAGCCCGCGCGCAGCAACAAAGATCCAACTCAGCCATAAATAAATAAATAAATAACTTTATTTAAAAAATAAACAAAAAAACCCATATGACCCAAGCTGGACCAATGTAAGCCTTGCCTGAACCTTCAGCAGGAACTTTTAGAAAAAGTAGTGCTTGACAAAGCCAAGAAACAGTAACTGACAGATTCCTGATGATATATAATTGAGCTTCTCGATCTACATATGACTGATCTCTTTGGTAATAAGAAACAATAAATTTTTTTTTCCGTTTTGACTTAAACCAATTTGAATTGGCTTGCAAAGAATACTCCCACCTCTTTGCCTCTTCAAGTTAAGTTTACCCTTTAAGATGTAGCTCTCATGCTACTTTCAAACCGTTCTTCCCTTTCCTTAACTCCCATTATACCTTACTTAATCTACTGCTTTAACACTAAATCATCTCAATTGTTTAATATTTCCTAGTTTTACTTCCCCACTGTACCATAACCTTCTTGAACGCTTGGACCATGAGTTACATTTCTCTTATGTTCACAACACTTAAGAATTTTTTACACTTAAGATGCAGATTGACTGATAAACTATTGGATATGTTATTTTTCTTTAGAAATCTGTGGTTAGAATCTCAAGAATAAATGAAAACTGGGCAAACTGTTACTAATCAGGGCCTAGCTCTTTGGGTAATTCTGTTCCTACCTTACTGATTTAAAAACAAATATGGCAAGAAAGAAGGGGAAATGATATCAATGAGTGTGTTATAAAGACACATTTTGTACCACCTCCTGAAGATATCTTTTGGGGCCTTTGGAGGAGCCCAATAACAGCTCCCCATTTTAAAATATATGTTTTATTATTATTCAGGTATGGTGAGACCAGGAGATCCGGAGACAGATGCCATTGACAAGATAGTTTTTACTTACGGTCTTCAAGGAGAGGGGCATGCTTCACCACATAGGGCCATACAGGGAAGCACCAGGATCAATCAGGAGATGGGGGTGGTCAAGGGGAAAGCGTGGGCAAAAGCGTTTATTGTGGTTTCCACAGTAAAGGCAAGGCAGAGTAAGCATGTTTAGGATTGGCTAGTCTGAATAATTTCAGCAGGCTCTGGGATGTAGGGACTGTCTCCAGTTATCTAGTACCTGGTGCTGGGTTGATTAGGGCAGGGGAATATTGACTTGGTGTGTGAGAGTTTGATAAAGAAGGTGGTTGAAGGACGGATGTGGGTTCTGGATTGGTCAGTTTGTATATGAAAGGTTCAGGGGATTTGTTAGCTATTGGACAATTATCTAGCCCTGAGAGGAGCAGTCTCTCCCCAGTCAGTGAGGCCCAGGTGGCAGAGCATCAAGAATATGGAAAATAAGGTGAGGATGAGGACCCACTGCACTCTAGATGGCCAGGGACCATGGGCAGTGCCTGGGATCCCCACCTTGAAGGGAATTGTTCCTGAGTGGTGCCTTGGGCTTTGCCAGCCTGGATTTATGGGGTGAGCTTCCCTCCTGGAGACTTGGGAGGATTTAGCCCTCCTTTTTGATTGTGGTTACTTAAAAAACAAAAAATTTCATTGCAGCCACCTATAAATCGTATTTTACAAATTGCAGAAATGAAGATACAGAGGACTGCCACCCACTGAGCTAGGCACAGACACCAAATGTCTTGGTTCCCATTCTTTTGTTTTAGAGGTGCGTGCCTACATGTTTAGGGGCGAAATGATGTGATATCTAGAATTTGCTTCAGAATAATGGAGAGTGGGAGGTACAAAGGAAACAAGATTGGCCATGAGTGATGACTGTTGAAGCTGTATGGTAGTCCTCATTGCTATTCTCAGTACTTTATACATGTTAGAAATTTTCCATAATAAAACTTTAAAAAAAAAAGAATACAGAAAATAAGAAAATATAGTTACTGCACTCCCCTCTTTCCCACCTGGATTCAGAACAATTAAGCAATAAGACAAAGCAGAGGCAGATGGTAGTCCAAATATCCCCTCTTTTACTGATAAAGCCTACCTTGGAGAATATATCTTTACACGAGAGTCAAATGGGCCTCCTAACTCCATTCGGAATTAGACTTACTCATATAGTCATAGCAGTATTGGACCAGGACAACTTTTCCAGATGGGAAGGATTTTATGGCATGAGTAACAGGGAAGAAATTGTGCTTACTATAAGCAAGTTTACTCCCAAGAGGGGCAAAATAAATAAGGCCCGGAGCTGGGTTGAGCACGCCCAGTTTATTCCTCCCAAATGTTCCAACCAGATGAGACACCCCACCTTCCCCAGGCAGAGGAGTAGAGAAAGTCAAGGGGTATTGCTCGACTGAACTCCCTTTTCATAGATAGACAGGTCAAGAGCGGGAAAGAAACATTACCTCCCACCAAAAAACATTGATTTTTCTGGAGATTGTATTAAGATAATGGAATTCTGCCACTTCCCTAGCCATGATTCCAGCTTCTAAGTTTTTACTTCTTCATCTTCATCTATTGGATGGCTCTAATTCTGCAAAAGAAATTCTTCTATCTTTAGAACTTCAGTTTTCTGCCATATGACATCATACTCTTATTCTGCCTTTGGCTGAAGGTAAAAAGGCTTTTTTTTTTTCTCTCTCTGAAAAGACATTAAATCTGAACATGGACATCACATCCACCACAGATACTTCCTTCTTCTGCAGCCTGATGCCTCCTCCCACCAAGATTTTTTATGTCCATCCAAAATATTACAAGCTTGTTTACAACATATTTTTTATTAAGGCACACTTTTAGTAAAATGCTGATATAAAACTTTTGGTATAAAAGTTTGTAGAAAAATTAGAAAATTCAGTCATGCAAAGTGAAGAAGATAAATGAGCTCATATTCTGCTGGGGAACCAGATATTTTAGCAACTAATTACAAAGGAGTGTGAGGCACTCAGTAACAGAGGAAGGAGAGCTCTGAGATCATAGGGGAAGGAGTTATTCTTTGTGGGTGATAAGGTGAGGGGATGGGTGGGGACTTATAGGACATAACTGGAAAGATTGCCTGTGGCCCACTGGGAAGGATGTTATATGTTATATGTTATGTTAAAGAACTTAGACTTTATTCAATAGGCAGTGGAATGTCACTGCGGGATTTGAATCAGAAGAGCAACATAATCAATTCACTTTAATATATATATATTTACTTATTTTGGGTTGCATCAGGTCTTAGTTGCGGCATGCGGGATCTTTCCTTGCAGTGCGCGGGCTCCAGAGTGTGTGGGCTATGTAGTTGTGGCACGTGGGCTCTCTAGTTGTGGCTTGTGTACTCAGTAGTTGTGGTGCACAGGTTTAGTTGCCCTGCAGCATGTGGGATCTTAGTTCTCCAACCAGGGATTGAACCTGCGTCCCCTGCATTGGAAGGCGGATTCTTAACCACTGGACCACGAGGGAAGTCCCTACTCAATTCACTTTTGGAAAAGAAAACTATTTATTGAGAAAAGAATCCATTGAAGTCTCTCATATACCTGGGGCACTCACATATGTGAGGGAAAACTGGAGGCTAGCAGATAAGTTAGGAAGTGTTGCAATAGACCAGATTCTTGACCTTGGCCAAGCCCTGCCCCAAATAATTTTTATGTTAGCCTATTTATTAGCAAGTAAAGTACATACCAGGATTCATTTGGCATAGAGCATAGAGTACAATAAAAGGAACTAAAGCCAAACCTTAATTATACATACATATTAAGTTAGTTATGCTTATAGTGTGGGTATATATTAAATCAGAGAGGATTTGTTCTTTGAGAGGATTTGTGTCACTCCTACTTTATTTCTTTTTTCTGTTTAAACGTGAAGATAAAGGTACTGTTACTTGCCTTCCTAGCAGCAAACTCCCCCCATCCCCACCTAGCTTAGAGTGTTTAGTTTTCTTCTTGATAAGAGAGGCCTGATAGGTTTAGGCCAAAATAAAAATTCTGATTGTGGGCTTCCCTGGTGGCACAGTGGTTGAGGGTCCGCCTGCCGATGCAGGGGACACGGTTTCGTGCCCCGGTCCGGGGATATCCCACATGCCGCGGAGGTGCTGGGCCCGTGAGCCATGGCCGCTGAGCCTGCGCGTCCGGAGCCTGTGCTCCGCAACGGGAGAGGCCACAACAGTGAGAGGCCCACGTACCGCAAAAAAAAAAAAAAAAAAAAAAAAAAAAATCTGATTGTATTTCAGGATTATGAAGAGATGACATTAATTAGTCTAAGCCTGTCCAGGTAATTCTATATCTTTTGTCTACTGTTAGTTTAGAAATGGGAATGTGAAGCACTATGGGAAGTCTGCTGGGTGGCTTCCAGGAAAAGTGTTCCTACTGAAGAAAAGAGACACATATAGGAGGAAACATGCTTTCTTTGCTGACTTTGTTGTATCTGGGTGTGATGCCTTGAACTGTGGCAGCCATTTTACGATTGTGAGGGATTAAGCTAGCATGCTGAAAATAGCCGAGCCCAAGGATGGAAAGGACTGGGTTGATAATCTGGAGCTGATGTAGCTTGGAACTTCATGTTTTTTTAGATAGTAAATGTCCTTATTATTTAAGCTAGTTTTAGTTGGGTGTTCTGTTCCTATCACCGAGAGCAGTCTACCTAATATAGGCTCTCAGAGAGAAAGATACTATGAGACATGTATCTATCATCAGTAAAGGGATTCATATGTATATGTTCTGTGTTGTTTCTAAAGCAGTGCTTTTCAAATTTTAACGTACCTATCAAACACCTGGGGGTATTGTTTAAATGCAAATTTAGTAGGTGAGGCCTGAAATACTACATTTCTAAGAAGCTCCCAGGATTTGTCCATGGTGCTGGAATAGGGTCCACACCTTTGAGCAGCAAATGTAGACCCCCAGCTATAGCTCATTAAAGGTTAGCTAGATGGGAAACCTCCAAGTGACTGATAGGATTTTTAAAGGGAGAGCCAGGAGTCAGGATGAGGTACAATAGTGACTGCTAATTCACACAGATTAGCCCAATATTATTCCTTATTAATATTGATAATTTCAGAAAAGGTAAGGGGCAGATAGGTGCCAGGGGCAGACAGAAACCAGGACAAGATCTTAGAGACTGCCTCTGCAGAGAAGAAGGAAGTAGAAAGTGTCTTTCTTACTCGTAGGAGGTGCTCAGACAAAGCACAAATTCTTGGTACTAGCAGGTCTTTTAGATGACTTTTGTAGGCCTTTTGCCTGAAAATATTGCGGTACTCCCATCTTCACCACCATAGGTAATTTAAACCACCACCAACAAAATAATCTGTAAAATAAGTGTAAGGAAGTACAAATTTTGATTTTCCTCCACAATGACTACTCTGGCACTTTTTTGGGGGCGGGGGGGAAGTAATAGATATGTTACTCTTCTTAAATTTTTGGTGGCGGGGGGGAAGTAATAGATATATTACTCTTCTTAAATTTTTGGTGGCGGGGGGGAAGTAATAGATATATTACTCTTCTTAAATTTTTGGTGGGGGTACATTTGCTTGACTGGTACCCTAAACATGCATGGGTATGCCAGTAGGGTCGGTTGGCCCTGGATTTCTGGACAGGGAAGCATGGAATAATGTCAGTTCAAATTATTCTTTTAACTTGAAATGTTTCCCAACAGCAACAAAAAAATGATTTAGAGCTTAGAGGATGGGAAAACTTATTTGCAGGGCTACTTTAGTGCTTCTGGAAAGAAGTAGTGACTCCTAGCAGTATGGTAAATAATCTATGACTTATTTTCCCAAGTTTGAGAATAACTATTGAGAGCATTAAAATAATATGTACACAAAGATTGCAAGTGGAAGTGGCTCCTGTGATTAAGAATATAAAGATTCTCTAAAGGGAAAAAGAGATCATTACAGGAGTCATATCTTTAGTTCCACAGTGGAGAGTATGGTCGTTATTTAAAGACAAATTATGGTACTCTTAGCCTAAATCCAGGTATTAGAACAAAGAATACAAAGGCAAAACTAGCTAGTTCTCAGTCACAGACATTACTCATAAAGAGTAGACTTAATAGAGGGATTCCAAGAAGAAAAACTGTAAACCCCAGAATGATGATGATTATAAGGGGACCCTGATATTAAGCTGAGGAAGTCCCTAGCTGCTGTCCCCTTTTTCCATGAGGAGCTTAGATCAATAGCAATTTGAATCTTTGTTGATATAAAAACAAGATATTTAAACATAAAGAGTAAGAAATAGTTTATCTCCATAAACATATTTCTTGAGCAATCTAGTCTCTTGCTTTTCATAAGTAAATATGTAAATAAGTAAATTTCTCGCCCACCTAGAAGGTCAAATGCTGTAAATAACAATTATTTGCAAGGTTTCCAAAAGTAAAAGGACTTCATGAAACTGATGTAAGAATAAACAAGATCAACTTCAGTAGAGGCAGCAGATCCAGTGGTTAATAGTATTTTGGGCTTTGTCCACTTGCTTTCAAATCTGGGCTTTACCATGTAGGAGCTGTATGCTTTGATAGCATTACTTAAAGTCTTTAAATTACAGTGGTTTCATCTGTTAAAAAAAAACAAACCAGGAATGACGATACTATTTTAAGTACTAAGTTAAAGGCAATGATGTATGTAGTGTTTAGCACAGTGCCTGGCACTTGTAAGTTCTTGTACTCAATCCATAAACTGGTTTTAGAAAATCTTCACATGCCAGACACTGTGCTGGATGTTGGGGATATGGTCTTGAACAAAGCAGATCAATATATCACATGCCAGACACTGTGCTGGATGTTGGGGATATGGTCTTGAACAAAGCAGATCAATATATTCATCTCGCCCTCAAAGAACTTAATAGTAGGGAAAGCAACTGGTTAAAAGGTAAACCAACATAATATTTAAGTGCCAACTTCCAGTGAGATATCCACTTGGGGAACATGAGGCGAAAAAAATATACTTATGATTAACAGGTGAATAGGCCTGCTGATTTCTAAGCCTTTATTTATAAACATTTATTCATTATGAAACAACCTTGAGAATAATGAAGGCGTAACTTTGTTGGTAGGACTGGGAAAACTAAGGGATGCTTAGTATGTTTTGGTTATTAATTCTTGGAGGTTAATTGACCTTGGGATGAAAACATTCCCAAACTTTCAGCCCAAAGGGATCTATTATTTGGGAAGATTTCTATAGGAGAAACTCATTGCAAAGAAGTTAGGAAGAGGAAGTCTTAAGAAAAGTGTTTTAAAACAAGGTCAAAAATGTATTCTGAAGAGAAAACATTTATTAAGCTGATATACTAGGCGTTTCTTTCTCTTTATCTCATTTATTTCTCCCAATGGCCCTGTAGGAAGGGTAATATTACATCCATTTTAGAAACAATACAGTCGACACCTCAAATAACTTTTTAAAACAGGTCACACTTACTAACTGGCAAAGTGAAAATGAGAAGTCCATGTTTCCACTAGCTTCTAGCTGCCTTTAGCTCAGTGCAAGAGACATAGGAGGCAACCAACACATTTGCTGGAAAGAATGAGTGAATAAATGTACTTTAGCTCTGCTATTTATGTGTCCCCGGTAAGACAATTTTGCTGAGTCTGTCTTCATTTCTTAAAGGAATATAACAAGACTTACTTCACAGAGTTGAGGTAAGGAACAAATAAGGTGATACAATAGGGAAAAACAATTAAAATATAAAATATTAAATGTTAGCATGATATATGTCACAAATTATGACATGTATAATTTGTGTGTGCATATGAAAACAGCATTGGTAACAGTTAATATTATGAGAATTTATACATAACTTCCAAACACCAGACTCTAAGAAAAAAGGTACTGGATAGAAAAGTTGGAAGAATAGGCAAGGAATTGATATATTGTGTCTGGGACAGGGATATTGGCGGTTAGGGACAGGGTAAAGAAACTTTACATTTGTAACCCTTTGCATTTTCCTTTTGAATTCTGAACCATGTATTACTGCATTACTATTCAAAAAATAAATAACTTTACACTTTATAAAAACATTGTATTAAAATGTAACTAACACAGAATAACCACAGTACTTTTTTTTAGCATTGCCTTTATTTCAATTATTAATTTAAATTATGAAAATGAAGCCACTTCATTTTTTTTGAGAATTTAAATATTTTATTTTTATTTTTATTTTTATTTTTTTTCTTTTTGCGGTATGTGGGCCTCTCACTGTTGTGGCCTCTCCCGTTGCGGAGCACAGGCTCCGGACGCGCAGGCCCAGCGGCCATGGCTCACGGGCCCAGCCGCTCCGCGGCATATGGGATCCTCCCAGACCGGGGCACGAACCCGTATCCCCTGCATCGGCAGGCAGACTCTTAACCACTGCACCACCAGGGAGGCCCTAAATATTTTATTATATAAAGTTATACCCAAAATTGTGCTTCATTTTTTTACTATATACTTTAACTCAAGGACATTTGTAAAAGCAGTACATTTTAGAAATCCTGAAAGAAATTCCACTAACTATAGGCTATTTAAATACTGCTTACAGAAAGTATTTTTAAAAAAAGGAGGGAGTACAAATGAACTTATTTACAAAACAGAAGTAGAGTCACAAATGTAGAAAACAAACTTATGGTTACCAGGGGTAAGGGGGGGAGGGATAAATTGGGAGACTGGGACTGACATGTACACACTACTACATATAAAATAGATAACTAATAAGAACCTGCTCTATAGCACAGGGAACTCTACTCAACATTCTGTAATGGCCTATATGGGAAAAGAATCTTAAAAAAAAAGGAGTGCATATGTGTATAACTGATTCACTTTGCTATACACTCGGAACTAACACAACATTGTAAATCAACTATACTCCGATAAAAATTTTAAAAAAAAGTATTAAAGGAAAGCCAGCACCATATAAACAGCATACACTTAAATAAAAGAGATGAATGCTTAACATACAGAGTAATGTTTTTTTGTTTTTAAAATAAATTTATTTATTTATTTATTTTTGGCTGTGTTGGGTCTTTGTTGCTGTGCGTGGGCTTTCTCTAGTTGCAGCAAGCGAGTGGGGGCCGCTCTTCGTTGCGGTGCGCGGGCTTCTCATTGTGGTGGCTTCTCCTGTTGTGGAGCACGGGCTCTAGGTGCGCGGGTTTCAGTAGTTGTGGCACACGGGCTCAGTAGCTGTGGGTTGCGGGCTCTAGAGCGCAGCCTCAATAGTTGTGGCACACGGGCTTAGTTGCTCCGCGGTATGTGGGATCTTCCTGGACTAGGGCTTGAACCTGTGTCCCCTGCATTGGCAGGTGGATGCTTAACCACTGTGCCACCAGGGAAGCCCCAGAGTAATGTTTTTTATTCACTGATAAACTAAAGGTCCATTTCAAGATGTCTCTCTTGTATACTTCATTTGTTTTATTAGCAAGCAAAGCCCTACAAGGGATGGCTTCATCTAGTCCTCAGACTCGGATCCATCTTCATCTTGACTAATCTGGAAGTAACGAAGTTCGTAAATCTCCTTGTCAGATGCAACCACACGAAGCCAATCACGAAGACTGTTCTTTTTAAGGTACTTCTTGGTAAGGTATTTCAAATACCTTTTAGAGAACTGTTTCTCAGAAACAACTGATTTTATTCATGAAGCGTTCAATGTGAACAACATTCCCAAGATTTCCAGTTTTTCCATTCACTTTAACCTTCTCCCGTAGAAACTGTTCAAAATTTCCAGAATCAAAAATTCCATCTTCTTCTGGATGAGTAAGGTCCAAATTAAACTTCCAGGTTGACTTCTTAGGCTTCTTGTCTTTCTTCGGCGCCATCCTGAAGGCCCGCCGCGCGATCAGAGAGCCACTTCATTTTCAATATGATCTTTTTAATAGAATTCGTGGTCCCTGAGCAAGTTTAATTCTCCTGAATAAAACAATCTTCTTTTACCATTATTTTGAAAGACTAGTTTGCTGGATGGTAGATTAAATTGAGTGAAACGAGTTATTTTCTAAGAATAACATCAAATGCAGGTAGGGCAGCGGTTTTATCCACGAGCCCAGAGAGAAATGGGGCGGAAAATGAACGCAGGTAAATGAGAGTTAGTGGTTAAGTCTGACATTGCTATGGGCCACCGTTTGATGTTAGTGCTGCACCGCGTTACGGCTCCTTTGCGCTTTGGTGGTCTTTCAAAGTGCGAGTACTAGCCAGAGTTAGGTTCCTGAATGTTTCCCTATCTGCTGCCATGACCAGTCCAGGGCTTGGGTTAGGGCTTTTGCTGGCCCCTAAACACTGAAAAGATGACAGTGTCCCTCTACATTTATGC